>NC_066511.1:27882671-27940171 GCF_024679095.1 Eriocheir sinensis
CTGCGAAACAAGTCCAATTTGAATGTACAAAAATATATAAACAAAACTTTTCTATTCAGTTTCGTTTTCCACATTTCTATTTTTAATTCTGCACAACATCAAAGCCTCGGAGTGACGTCATGGGGCCTGCGAGCTACACAAACAGTCTCTGATGGTGCAGGGATAATTATTTGAGCACTAATCGTTACCGCCACTCAACACTATAATTCACGCAACCACCGTTTGTAGAAAATATGCAATTAATTATGATTCACTCCGATAAAAGAAAACGATTCAATACCTCTTTACAATGATGCAGTTTTACGTTTCTTATTACTCCTCTAACTATCCATCTTTCTTTTATTTTTCTGGCAGACCATGAATAAGGTATTGATAAATTATTCCAGCTGTGGTCATCCTACTCTGTAAAGTGGGGTAAAATTACGAAAAATATCTGTATTAATCAGTCGCGTTGAAGTATATAAAACGACAAGACTTAAGGTCAATGTCTAATAAAGCCAAGGTAAAATGTCCAGCAGAAGTAGAGACAGAAGTAAAGTAGGAGTAGAGAAGTAGAGATCAGAGTGAAAATGGAGGTCGCAACTTCGGAGTGGGACGACAAGCCATTGTGCAAGACCTGTATGTTTATGCTGCTTAAGAAAACAAGAGTGACATGTGGTCGCACGACACTCAGGGCTCCCATTTTATAATTATTGAATCAGGGTAATTTCAGCACAATCGAGACATGGCTATTTCTTTTGCTATTATGAACACGTTAAAGATGAATTCGAGCATAATGACGGAAGTAATAATAAGGAGAACAATATGAAAAACTGAGTGATTTGTAACTTTCCGTGCATTACATAACACTAACATGATCATCACGTTTATCAACAGATTGTCCACGAACAGAATACCAAAAAACAAGAGCAAGGAACAAATATATCATGTCTTGCTGACGACACGGTAACACACACAACAGACACTCATTTGATTTGTATCTTTGCGTACATAACAGTAGGAAAATGAAGGCTTGAAGGATAAAGGGAGAAACTAAACAAAACTATCAACTTTTGTCTCTAGGCATCCACTCGCTGCTACCACCACAGGCATACTGAATACCCCCTCAGAGGAACACCGACAAGTAATGACACTTTGCCGAATGAATATCTTATTTATTTGCGAATCATAAATTTTATACCTCATATCATTTGTATAATTAACGTGTAAAAAATGCTTACGGCCCTTGCACCTAATTACTACTCCTTGAGCCGATAAAACAAGCAATTATGAAAGACAGTAATTAGCGCAGAAGGTGAAGAAAAATATATTAATAGATGTAAATTGGAGTGTTGCGTTTTACACCTCATTCTGTGGTGCAAGGGAAACCAAAACTATATCATGGCTTGTTCTGCCTATGAAACTAGTGGCGGAGAAGGTAATACGAGTAAAATAGTGAAGAAACGGTCAGAAATAAGATACCAGTAGTTTCCGAGCCCATAAAGGACAGAAGCTTTGTATAATAATTTCCTTCACTCTAATATAAAAATGTGACAGTTCTACATGACGTTTTCTTTCACCCCCTCCCCGGCATAAAACAGAAGCTTTATTTGGTATTTTTCCTTGATGTAAAATGATCACCTAAAATACACAGTTTCTACATAATTTTCACTTTTATATTAAAACCAAACTGCAAAAATATCGGTTATACATTTTCCTGACTTTAAAAACGAAAATTAACAGCAAAATCTCGCTCATTATTGAAGTACACAGTCAATGCCACTGCTGATACGCGGGTGATGAGAAAACTAATAACAATAAAAAGGTGTAATTATGCAAACCGTTATGTTAATGTGTATTGGCTATTTTTACCTGAAATCCAAATACACAATGAACTTTATATTAAATTTTAAGGTTATGAAACACTGATAATAATAATGAAGAGAAAATAATGAGTTTCAAGGTTAATACGCCTTTAGTAGCCTCTGTTTCACATTCTCTCTCCAAGCAAAAACAAGAATTATAATGCACACCGGAATGGCTTTCTATGCAAAATGCACCGCGCGAAGGTTTACTCGCTTTTTCTCGCTATATTAATCCGATGTTTTTCCATCTCCACAAGAGTATTCATACTTTGCATGATATTTTTCTCTCCTCCGTCACAGCGAGTCCCGATTCATTCAGGACAATCACATCTTTCCATTTGCTCTCTCTCTCTCTCTCTCTCTCTCTCTCTCTCTCTCTCTCTCTCTCTCTCTCTCTCTCTCTCTCTCTCTCTCTCTCTCTCTCTCTCTCTCTCTCTCTCTCTCTCTCTCTCTCTCTCTGATTTGTTCCTAATAGAGATTAAATTAAAAAAAAATCAATGAAAGAGTTGAACATTTTAATTTCAATTCATTTACCGACAAAAAATACAGCATCATAATTTTAAACACACACACACACACACACACACACACACACACACACACACACACACACACACACACACTTCAACATTCAAGCATTCATATTTAAAGATGGTTATATTATTCATTTTCATTGCTATGCTCATTCGCTACACTCTTATGATAAAACGTCCACCCATTAAAGTGTAAAGTAAACCCTGCATTAGTAGTGATGGAATTGGTAGTAGTTATGGTAGTAGTAGTAGTAGTAGTAGTAGTAATAGAAGTAGTAGTGGGAGTGGTAGTACTGGTAGTAGTCTGCCTTCGTCATAATACCACAGCAAAAGTAAGGTGATCAGCAGCTTTTGAGAACTTATAAAAAAAAATATATATAATTCAGTCCGTATAGGTATGGTTCTCCTTTGTTACGTGCTTGTAATTTTCTAAAGTAAATGTTAGTGGTGATTCTGGTCATTTAGCTTATATTGAAAGTATTTTTAAACATGAGATAGAGATAGATAGAGAGCGAAAAGAAATCCCCAAAATGAGTGGCGAAACAGGTAACACGCAGGCCATGTAATTACCACATTGTTACGTGCATGGGTTCAGATTCGCCCTCCTATTGAGAATAATAAATCGATGGACATTCCGAGTTGTGCATAAAAAATAGCTTCCCACATCATGAAAACAGGAAAGATTTATGAAGTCCTTATGTACCACGGGGTGAAATACAATTAAGAATATTTCGAAAACAGTACAGGGAACGATAGAGTACATTGCGATCATTTCTTTTTATTTAGATGACCTTCGTAGACCTCAATTTTAGAGGGGAAAAAAGCCACATGAGGACGGACTGTGTGTGTGTGTGTGTGTGTGTGTGTGTGTGTGTGTGTGTGTGTGTGTGTGTGTGTGTGTGTGTGTGTGTGTGTGTGTGTGTGTGTGTGTGTGTGTGTGTGTGTGCGTGCGTGCGAGCGCTTTCAATTGTCTACACTGTTATTCCCATTTCTCGAAAAACAAACGTATCTTTATGGAACATCTCTTACCAGTCTAAAACGGGAGAGGAGTGGGGGAGGAGGAAGAGGAGGAGGAGGAGGAGGAGGAGGAGGAGGAGGAAGGGAAGTGAAACCAGATGAGGTGAAAAAAAAAATACTCTCGGGATAACAGAAACAATAGGAGACAGATTCACAGTTTTCACATCAGCAATTTCTTACCAAACACGTTCACTGACTAGGAAAGAAAATGAGGAAATTGCGTATAGTGTTTTGGCGAGTTTACGTAACTTGTTCCAATAGTCAGTGGTCAGGCGTCAGCTCCCTTAGGCACCGCGAGAGCTCTAAAAGTCTACGGAACACGGACGAAAGATTTTAATACATGAGGTGGAATTCTGCCGTGTTGCTGGTATAATTGACGCTGCTAGAGATCTTTTACTTTTTTATTGTTGTTGATTTGGAAACGTGAGGTTGTTGAGGGATGCTGTTGTTGCTGGTCTCAAAGGAAAATAGCTAGATCCTATTGAGGTAATAATTAAAACAAAATGATACTACTTTAAGGAGGTTGTTGTTGTGGTGTTTGGGGTATAGTTAATAGTGTTGGTTCCCTGGCAAGGGTGTCGTGTCGTATAGTGAATGTTACATCGTTAAAGAACCGTTTATAGTGTTATGGAGCGATCTGATGTTTTGAAAATGATGTTGTGGCAGTTAAACATCAAACTAGAAGAAAAAAAGAAGAAAGAAGAAAACATGACGTATTTAAAAAAGGTAAAAATTTAGCCTGAACTTACAGCATATTACCGAGCTACATTATTCAGCACTCATTCAGAGGTAACACACAACAACCAAACAGGGCAACACAAATCAACCAGTCCCGCGGAGAGGCTCATCAAACCCGACGAGGATCTGAAGACACACAAAACATCGATAATAAGAAACGACTTGAAAGACGGGAAATTATAAAGAATATACCTCAAAGAACGATACATCCAATACCTGCCGCCAGCGATAGCCTTTTAGTGGGTTGTGCTCGGCTCTTGGCATTTTAAGTTCTATGAAGCAGAATCTTTCAAGACAAGACTCCAATAGACTTATCAATACCAGTAATTTTTTTTATACATATTACGCTTAAATTAGTGGTTTGAAAATATATTACTAGTTAGAAGGGCGTTCAAATTCACATAAAATATATTTGTATAACCCCTCGTATAAGTATCAGAGTACAAAGGCTACTGATGTTTCCTATGAATAAAACCTATGGTCATGTATGTATTTATTAATATCGCGAACTCATATATCCATGCACATGTCAAAGGGTCGTCTCTACTTACTTGCGGATATAAATATACTTTTAATTATGACAGCATATTTCCGTTGCTTGCCTGTATTACGGATAAGTCTGCTGGTGTACTGTATTTGTACTGTACTGTATTTGCGTCCATAAGATTCCGTGTTCCAAGGTTGCATGGTCTGACGAGTTGTGTTGTGTTGTAATGTGTTGTGCTGTGCTGAGCGATGTTATGTGGTTTGGTAGTTTGTGTTGTGTTGAGTTTTGAAAATGTGCTGTGTTGATTCAAGTTGTGTCGTGTCGTGTCGTATTTTAATGTTTTCTGTTGTGTTGAGCTACGTTCTGTTGTAATGTTTTGTGTTGTATTGCATTGTACTGTTGTGCTGTAACGTGTGGTGTTGTAATGTGTTATGTTGTAATGTCTTGTGTTGCTGTGTCGTGCTGGTGTCGTGCTTTAAAGTTTTGTGTTGTGACGTGCTGTGTTGTGTTGTAATATTTTGTGTTGTTGTGTTGTGGAGCTTCAAAAAGTGTTGTGTTGGCTCGTTTCTTTATTACCTTGATATCAAGTGCATCTGACATTTGGAATATTACCGCTCCAAGTAATTTTATGATCTGACACGCTGATATCCTGTGTGACGTTTGTTGATTAAAAAATTATTATATGTTACGTAAATAATAAAAAAATATCACGAACATTTACTTAACAATTTTCACTACATTACTTTACAGAATATTCTATCTCATCTTTGTATTTTGAATTATGTCAGAAGGTTATTGACAAACGTATCACCTCGTAGTTTAATTAAGTTATGCCAGAGAGAGAATGATTGAAATTAATTAATAAAAATAAATTCTTCAAGTAATATTAAGTAGCTTCTAGAAAACCAAAGAAGAGACACAGCTAGACACAGACGGACGGACAGACAGACGGACGGACAGAAAGAAAGACGGACAGACACCTAACGACGAACACACACACACACACACACTTTCATACATACACACGCAAACAAACATACCCACACACACTTAAACACACTACTGACTACACACTACACACACACACACGCAGGCACCCAGGCATGCACGCAGGCACTCACACACCGCAGGCACAGTCTTTTCCTCTCCCTTAATGGCTCGGAAAAATTTATACATCCTGAGCCTTAATGGCGAGTGTCGAGTTCTTGCTGGCGAATGCCGGTGACACACACAAAAACGGATTTCCTTTGTATTGTTGCAGCAGTGTGTGTGTGTGTGTGTGTGTGTGTGTGTGTGTGTGTGTGTGTGTGTGTGTGTGTGTGTGTGTGTGTGTGTGTGTGTGTGTGTGTGTGTGTGTGTGTGTGTGTGTGTGTGTTTACATGAAAATATTGGAAGTGTTTAAGAGTGAAGTAGAGGGCGTCAAGTGGAAAATCGATGGAGACCCAAACAGAGACACCTCGATGAGCACACATGGATTTCAACGTCAGAAGAGACAGTGGCAGTAAAGTAGGGGTAAAAAGGGGGGTGACATAAACAACAACAACAAAAACGTTCAGAGTGAAAACTGCAAGGATTGAAGTGCCGGGTTACTGTACTTACAACGTGCGAGTGCAACAAGAGAATAAAGTAATGTGGTACTGCATAAGAATGTAAAGTTGTAAGGCGTGTCGAATTTACTGCAATACTATTAGTTAGTGAAACAGATATAAAGGAAATCCAAGCGCAGTGAGGCAGGGAAGAAATCACAGTTAGAACATCCAATATTCTGCTCAACATTATAGATTCGCTGATAACATGTTTTATGCACGTCTCCTCGTTAAGCGCGGCCTGAGCTTCCAATGTAATCGCCTTAAAACTGGAAACAATAGACGTGCACTTGATCAGGTAAAAAAAGTAAGACACGGCCTGATTGGACGAGAGAGAGAGAGAGAGAGAGAGAGAGAGAGAGAGTATAAAAAGTAGACAACTAGATGAACCGTAAAACAAAACCCCGTCCATTAGTCGTGGGTCTTCACTCATCTCGAGACATTAGCTGAAAAGGTTTCTTTCTCTACACACATGGCAGCTCTCACCAAAAACTCTCTCTCTCTCTCTCTCTCTCTCTCTCTCTCTCTCTCTCTCTCTCTCTCTCTCTCTGCCATCTGACCGTTTCCCTTCTCCTTCTCCTTTCTCTCTTTGTGCTAGCATTTAACTTTTTCCCCTTTTCTCCTCTTTAGATTCTCGCCTCAAGAAATCTCTTTTTGAAAACTGAACATCCCATTGTCTTTTGCCCTTTTTGTCATTTATACATTAAGGTACTTTAATAGCTTTATCTCATTATCTCATTTTCTTTTTCACTTCTCCCCTACTCTCCGATGGTCATGGAGGTGGGAGGTAGGTAATGGGGAGGACGGAGACTTGGGGACCTTATTGGAAGGGAAATGAGGGGAAGTGGAGAGGAGGAGGGGAGGGGGGTGGGGAATGGAGCGCAAAACCAACCCTATGCTGTTTGCTTTCTGGCTGTTTGGGTTGCTTTGCGTCCTTCATTTCACGCGTGGGAGAGCTTTGCGGGAGTACTGTTGTCTGTCCATTAGTGTTTTGTTTTCAGTGTGTGTGTGTGTGCGCGTGCTCGCTTAGTGAGAGAAGGGGAGAGAGAATAGATGGACAGACAAGCAGAACACACAAATAGAGACGGACAGATGCAGACAAACAGACGCAGAAAAACAACCAGCCATAGAAAAAACAAACTGACACACAAAAACAAATGACCAACGAATAACAGAGAAGCAAAAACATACAAAAAAATATTTAAAGGAAACTCCACTGAGGTTATGGATGCGACGCGGACGGGACCAGACACACGGGGTCGGAACAACAGGGCAACAAGCATGAACTATTGGACGTGTACTGCGCATGCATGAATGATCACGTGTCGTCCATTACCAACCACGTCACGGATAGATCAGAGAGGCGCGGAGGCGGGCAGGAAGGAGGGTTGGCAGGCAGGCAGGAAGGAGGGTTGGCTGGCAGGCAGGCAAGCAGGAAGGAAGGAAGGAAGAAAGGAAGGAAGGAAGGAAGGCCGGTGGGAAGCATGGAGGTATACACAAAAGTCATGTTTACGGCTTCTAATAGCTTTCTCATTGCCTCGAACTTTTCCTTTTTAACCACAGACGTGAGAGGCAGACAGGCACATATAGCCAGGCAGGCGTGCTATAAGGTGAAATGCGTTCGTCAACCACCTCATCCTTACCCTTTCCGAGAACGGTTTAGACACACCAGAGAGGTAGTCAGGGAGGATGGCAAGGGCACAGGCATGCGGGAAAGTGTGCTAGTGGTTTCAAGTTCGCTTGATCACAGTAGCTTTCCCATTACAAACATCGTCATTACTTCGATCTCTTTTCCAGTCACAGAACAGACAGACGAGAGCAAAATCAACTGGGTCTGGTGGGAAACAAGACTTACTTGGTCTCGGCATCTCATTAATTAACTATTGTCACTACCGCCATTCATCTTCTCCTTATCCTCTTTCTCTTCTGTCATCAGCACCACTACACTCATCCACCTCTTAAGCCTCGACTGTTTCTCATCATCACCTTTCATTACACGGTCAAGGTTGACTTGATGTGATAATACTCACGGATGATAATAATCTGCATGTCAAAAGCATTAATTCCACAGACAAAGGATCAGCTGGCAGGTTGCTTTACATCATTCACACGTTAAATTCAATAATGTTCACGTCTGACTGCGCACACACGAGCACGCACGGCAACACAAGGATACATATTTTGTTGCATGATGTAAGTTAAATTGCCCGTTAAAGTGTGAAATTACTGTCCTTTGTTAAAAAAAAAAAAACTGTGTCGTTGTGTTCGTGAAGGCCATCCTCGCACACGTACACACCCACTCACGGACACTCACAGTCACACACGCACCCAGCTGTTAATCCATACCTATCGCTTTGGCCACATTAACTAAAGCGCCGTGATAGAGAATATACACAATAAAGAAGGAGCCGCTGCAACATATCAATCCTACATTAATCTGAGCAAGTCAAAGGCTCCGTGTGCAACAACCCAATTATTGCTACACACAAATACATTTCCGGGTCATTTAGGAGTTCAGCTCATTACCACGCTCACCGGGTTGCTTAACGGCCTTCCAACTCTGACACCACTGCAGAAACCAAGAAAGGACGAAACAGCGAAAGAGCCAAAAAAAGAAAAAAGAAGGATATACTTTTATTCGCCATGGGGAGGGAAAGCAGGGGAAGGGGTGGTGAGGGGGAGGGGGAGGGATGCAAAATGAGGTCATAATGAAGTGGGGCCTTCAGCAAGGGACAAAGGGTGCGCACAAGACTGGGACAAGCATTGGACGCAGTGGACGGTTATGGGCGAGAAGTTAGACATGGCTGCGTCTCGTAACTCATGCGGAAATGTGTCGTAACTGTGTGTGTGTGTATGTGTGTGTGTGTGTGTGTGGGCGGGGGGGGGGGTTTGGCGTGCTGGGTAAGAGGGGTGAGTGGTTGGGCTGAACATTCTGCAGCAAAAGCCGTGAAAGGGAGCGCAGATAAAGGGGTCTGGATGCTAAAAGGAGGGAGGATCTGATACCATCACGACTCTGAGTGGCCAGAGATGGGAGCAGGATAAGATGTGGTGTGTGTGTGTGTGTGTGTGTGTGTGTGTGTGTGTGTGTGTGTGTGTGTGTGTGAGAGAGAGAGAGAGATACAAACACTTAAGGACGCTCACGCACACTTACATGCACACACAAAACACATACACACACACACACACACACACACACACACACACACACACACACACACACACACACAGGTCTTACGCACCTCCCCTCAGTCATTCAAATTAAAGATCCTTCTCTGATTATAATATATTATCGGCCGTGCCAGCCCCGACTCACCTATTCAACCATTTCTTTATTATTCACCCATTCAGTCAGATCTTCATTAACATGTCATATCTCTCTCTCTCTCTCTCTCTCTCTCTCTCTCTCTCTTGTTGAGGAATTGGTGTTTGGATTACTTGGTATCAAAATTGCATTAATCCTCAAATTCTTCCTGCATTGCATTGGATCAGCAACAAAAGCAGACTGAATGCTGGGCTTCGTTAATGCAAATTCTCATTCAAGAATAAATATTAAAGCTACCACTATACAATTTAGCCAGACCCGCGGTAAAGTTTGGTGTCCCCACAATTCGAAGAAGATTCATAATTTAAGTCCTCAACGTAACGCAACTAAATCACTTCCTCACATAACAGGTATTAAGGAGGGGAGGCTGTTTTGTTCCCTCTTGAAAAACACCTCCCCGCTTTCCAGGAAAATTTGTCAAATTCAAAATTTTCCTATAATTGATGATACGCCACGAACAAAACTGGACCAAATATGTTTTTCACGAGAGCTGTTTGTTTTTCGAGAATGGTATAAGCTTCAATCTTCATCAGTTGAATGGAGAACGGGAAATTCAAATAAAATTAAACTTGGCCGCCATTTTCCCGATTTAAATATTCTCTAAGGCAGAGATGCAACGTTTTGGTGAGTGTTTGGTGGAGTTTCGTTTAGATATAAGGGCAGACAGACTCGTCTTACTTTAATCAGTATGGTCTCTCTCTCTCTCTCTCTCTCTCTCTCTCTCTCTCTCTCTCTCTCTCTCTCTCTCTCTCTCTCTCTCTCTCTCTCTCTCTCTCTCTCTCTCTCTCTTTACTTATGATGTTTTTAAATCTCCCGCTGACTGAAATGGGAAAAAAAATGATATCATGCAGTTCGGCTTCATAAATTGGTAAGCCGTCAAGTCCAGAGAGAAGAACCGAAACCCAAACTGAAGAGGTTTTAAAAAGGCGTCGACGGCAGGGACTGAAATATGGAGGTGACAGGGCCAGGCGGAGGAGAATCGTTCAGCAGCGTGCGGGAATTCATTGAAAACTTTCTTGACCGATCCGCAAACGAGCCAAGACGAGGGAATAATCTAATGAACTTTCCCTCCCTAAAACCTGACAGCCGATAAAAATTTTGCCGAGGAAGCTTGCGTGCCTGTGTACCTTCCAATCCTTTGCAAATCTTTCATCTTGCGATTTTCCCTTTTCGATGTTCGTGACCAGTCGTGCTGACCCAAAGGTAATAATGTAAGGTTATGCAGATTGGTGCCGAAATTCACAGTTCCTTGAATAATGTAAATTCGAAGAGCATGGAAAACATATCTTTGCCATTTGTGCGGTAAAATCTACGGGGAAGATCGACAACAGTTAAATTGTGATGACTAGTTTCTCAGTGACATTAAGTAAGACAAAGTGAGGTATTCTAAATTATGTACACGAGACGATATTTTGTGAATGACTTACATGCATAAATCTGTATCTTGTGTATCTCCGGTATAAGTTGATATTTTATTATACATATTATTACAATCAAAACTAACAGACGACACCGACAGCTAGAAATCCGAGTTTCACCTTCCTGCATGATTAAGGAAAATACACCAGAGACGAAATGGACTATGTGTAATAAACAGTGATTCGAGGTAAGACTCCGAGTTCCTGTTTACTAACCGAATCACTCCGGGCACGTGGACCCTCTTTCCATTCCCAGGTAAAAAAAAGAAAAAGAAAAAATCGACACGTGAAAAAATAATCTTCCCAGCGTTAATGAAAAGAAGACATGCAGGAAAAAACATCCCAAATTAATAAAAAATAATATCAAGACGCGTGTGGAAAATCACCTTTATATTAATTAAAAAGCATGAATGTAAACTAAAACATTTTCCCCGTATTTAAAAAACAAAAAGATCTTCTAAGAGAAAAGGCAAAGCACCTTTAATAAACAGGTGCGTTACCAACCCACACACTCAGCACAGGCGTGGGAAGAAAATTAATACGAATCAAACCCGGTAACACACACAGGACGGAATCACACACTGCCAAAAGCCCTTCCATCAGGCGTCGAAAGTCTCGGAAAAACGGGGTACAAGAAAAATAAAAAATAATTCCGACACTTTTGATCTTTTTTTTCTTTGAAGTAGTTTTGAAATTACACGTCATATACCCAATTTAACTTTAATTAACGCCACAACGCGCGCACACACACACACACACACACACACACACACACACACACACACACACACAACTACCATGACTCTCCCTTCACCTCCCCACCCTCACACATATACCCCCCCACTCCCACACACCTACACCTCCCCCCCCCATTCTCACACGCCACCTGGCCGCTGCACCACCACACATACTGTTTCCTCTGTCCACCATAGATCGTCGGGACGCACGAACCTCGATGAAAACTTGAAAAATACGACCAATGTAATTTTCATCAGATATTTCATAAAATGGTTTTGACGTTGGGAAAAAGGGAAAAGGCTTAAGAGAGAGAGAGAGAGAGAGAGAGAGAGAGAGAGAGAGAGAGAGAGAGAGAGAGAGAGAGAGAGAGAGAGAGAGAGAGAGAGAGAGAGAGAGAGAGAGAGAGAGAGAGAGAGAGAGAGAGAGAGAGAGAGAGAGAGAGAGAGAGAGAGAGAGAGAGAGAGAGAGAGAGAGAGAAAACCAACACCCTCCACGGGAAAATCAATTCAGCCCACCTCAAAGGCCAATTGAAGCCACTTTAATTACGAGTGGGCGCGTATCGAAGACTTTATATTTTCACTTTCACGATCGACGCGAGGAATAATCTGCCGCCTATCTTTTCAATACGGACTGAGGAAGCAGCATAGCGACGGACTACATATGCGGTACACTATAAATGATGAAGGTGCTGTGACAAGGACGTGGCATGTGATTTTGTATGATATGGGTGACGGTGGTGGTTATGGTGGTTGGAAGTGATGGTAGTGACTGTAAGTAATATTGGTTGTTGCTAGCGGTGGGAGTCGCTATGTTGTTGGCTGCGTGTCGTAATGGTGGAGCTGGTGGTGGAGTGCGCGGTAGTGACAGCGGTATTATAATAGTTTTGGTGATGTAATGACTGCAAATGCTTGATGTTAATGCTGGTGGTAGGAGTGAGTGGATATGGTTGTGGTTGCGTGCGGTAATGGTGGATATGGTGGTGGTTGTATGCGGTAGTGAGAGTGGTTGTAATGATGGTTTTGGTGATATACCGACTGCAAGTGATAGTGGTTGATGCTGGAGGTTGGAGTGGCGATGGGCTGCTTTGCGTACGGTGATGGTGATGGTGGTGGTTGTGACGATATTTTTTGTGATATAATGTTAACAATAAGGGATCATCTTTTAAAGGCAAGTAGAGTTTCCAGATCTTCGTCGCCATTCAGCTGTTATCATTAATTAAAGTTTGTTGTAAAATTTGGGCTTCGATTATACGGTAACAACGATATTGCGAAAACATGATAACACCATTAACCCGTGTGAGAGAGAGAGAGAGAGAGAGAGAGAGAGAGAGAGAGAGAGAGAGAGAGAGAGAGAGAGAGAGAGAGAGAGAGAGAGAGAGAGAGAGAGAGAGAGAGAGAGAGAGAGAGAGAGAGAGAGAGAGAGAGAGAGAGAGAGAGAGAGAGAGAGAGAGAGAGAGAGAGTAAACATAGATAAGACGACAGATCAGTAGACTCTTGCAACAAGGCTTTCTTTTCATTGTATTTTATCATATTTTATAATGAAGAGTCAGGGCGGAGTATCTGCCCCAAAACACAGTGCTCTATTTGAACCTTTGTCGGTGCGTTCAGTTTGTGCTGGTCGGGATTACTCGTTCACCTGTGCCCGCCATTTCAATTTGTATCCATATCAAAGAATTGAAAACGTGCTCTGAAAATTTGAGCTACATTTTTTTAACACAACTTAATTTTCACACCAAGGCTCAATTTTCCAGTACTACAGTGATGGGAATTCTATTTGAAAGGCTGTGTAGAAATTGGCAACATACCTGATTGGATGGTGTTGCTATTCCTCTAAATGCGGAAAAATGTGTTTGAAATGTTTAGCGAAATATTTTACTCGCTTTCCTTTTTTGCCGGCTATGTTAGCGCGCCGCCGGGGTCACGCTTTGAACGCGGCCTGGGATCAGCCATCGCCCGCTCATCCCGCTATTCAACGGGAGTAGTATAAATTCGATAGATGTTAGTTTGATGGATGGCCTTCCTGGCGGTGCCGCTGTGCCGCCGCGGACCCACGGCATGGGCTCCTGAGCACAGCGCTACGCGGCTCGGGCGAGTAATGAACACTGCGTCACTAATTAGTGTATTTTTTTAACAGCACATGCACCAAAACGTATTATTATTTTTTACATTTTTATTATTATTATTATTATTATTATTATTATTATTATTATTATTATTATTATTATTATTATTATTATTATTATGTTCTTTATTGGTACATACATGATATCTTTCTTTAATTTTAGGTGCTGCCTGTAGCGCCGGTAAACTTTCTTGAGGGTTTCCTTCAACGACCCCGGCCCGTTAGTGAGGCAGGCGAGTTCTATTTATAGTGGCTGCCATGATGTGTGACTCTTGCTAGGCCCATGCTGCTCCTCGGTGATCCTCTTGACTAAAGTCGCTGAAGTTGGGCATGATATACGTAATCTTCCGCCACGTTTGAAAAATTAGCGTGTTTTGGTGGGGTTCGAGCCTAGAGGTCCTCGGGCTCACCACGCCCGCACGTTGACCACTCGGCCACAGCCTCCCAAATTAATAATATTATAATAAACATATACATTATTCTTATTAAATTATTATCAGCTTTATTATTAGTGAAGATATGCATCATTGTTATCTATCAATGTAATGACTGTTATCATGATATTTATCAATACTACAGCGTTATAGCAAAATAATGAAAAAAAAATATTCTTATTACAATAAATTAACTTTCGTAGGGTAAACCGGAATACATTTACCCTCATAAAAAGGGCAATTCTCTTCATACAAGGAAAGTCCATCTGGAAAAGTTGAAATATATAAATAGACTTTCTTTATAAAGCAAAAGGGGTATCTTTTCTATTTCTTCATAGAGTATGAATATACAAACAAAAGTGTTGCTAATAGAAGAAGAAAACGCAATGAACGCACCAATAACTACACTTTCCCTTTTACCAAATAACGAACAAGTTTCTTTGAAAACTGAAAACTAACAAACAAGTAGAAATCAAAATGATCAAGCTATCACCATGACAGACAAAGTTGTAAAAAGAAATAATGTCTGACGGTCTTGGTTGAAAGTACATGAGCGCTGATGAGTGAGAGCATCTGGCCGAACATATAATACTGGCAAGATTTTTGGGTCGCGAGTATGCAAAGTGAGGATGAAAGTGCGACCAGGAGTAAAGAGTGTGTGCCAGAGAACCAACTAATACAGCACGACAAAGAGACAAGAGTAGCTGACGCAGGGGACGAAGGGCGGACACGACAAAAGCACAAAAAGGATACAGGGAAAACAGAGTAAAGGAAGAGGACGGAGGAGAGAGAAAAAGGTGGAGTATTGATAGGGTTGGGAGACTGTAGCTGCGCACTATCTCTTTTCTCCTCTCTCTCTCTCTCTCTCTCTCTCTCTCTCTCTCTCTCTCTCTCTCTCTCTCTCTCTCTCTCTCTCTCGCGTAGTGTGTATGGAGATAGATAGATAGATAGATAGAGAGAGAGAGAGAGAGAGAGAGAGAGAGAGAGAGAGAAGGAAGATAAACACACACACACACACACACACACACACACACACACACACACACACACACACACACACACACACACACACACACACAGACCCAGCCACCCAGTTAGCCAGTAAAAGAAAAACAGAGGTGGAGATAGAGGTAGAGAGAAACAACGCGCTCGGCTGACAGGGAGGGACACAATCTCCAGAGAACTACTAATGGAGTGGCTGGGAGAGAGAGGGAAGGAAAACACACCAAAGGAAGAAGTGCAGAGAGAGCAAAATTTTAACGTATTATATATATCCCTTGAATTTAAAAGGAATGATGGTTGGTTGATAGTGAGGTAAAGGTGGAAGACGATAAGAAAAGGTAGGAGGGGGGGGTGAAAAAAAAATCGAATGAAAATAGGTCTAACAATTTTTTACTCGGAAGTACAGAAAGAAAACAGAAGTAGGACTAATACAAATGTTATGCTCTCGTCGTAAAGAGTAAAACAATAACAAGCGAATTATGACTCTCTCTCTCTCTCTCTCTCTCTCTCTCTCTCTCTCTCTCTCTCTCTCTCTCTCCCTCTTTACTGCTTATGTCCTTTCTCATTCTTCTACCTTCCATAACCCTCTCTCTCCATCCCTTCTCCTTTTCTTCGCTCTTTCTTTCTTTCTGCTCCTATTTTCTCTCTCTCTCTCTCTCTCTCTCTCTCTCTCTCTCTCTCTCTCTCTGGTAATAATGACAACAGTAAGAGAAACACCCGGATAGCAACAACCCCGCCGGTGAAGCAGAGGCGCGTCGCTGGGCCGGGCTATAAACGCTCAGGAGGTGACGGCGCGAGACTCACAAACGCCGATAAACACCAGTTAACGTGAGGCGATAAAACCCACGACGCTCGGGACACGCGGGGCAAGGAGGACACGATAATGGTGATGATGATGACGATGACAATGATGTTCATGACGCTGAGGAGAAAAAAATAGAAAGAGGAGTGGGAGGGAGATTAACAGTAGTAGGAGTAGGAGGCGATGGAGCAAAAACAGGATGATGATGATGAGGAGGAGGAGGAATGGGAGGAGGAGGAGAAAGAGGAGAAAGAGTAGAAGCGGGAGGAATGGGAGGAGGAGGAGAAAGAGGAGAAAGAGTAGAAGCGGGAGGAAAAGCAGGAAGAGAACACAAAGGAACACAAAAGAAGGACAAACAACAGCAGACCTAAGAAGGAGGATAAGGCAGGGAGGTAACAGTCACAACACCCTGGGCTACACACTCACCCACCCCCAACTCTCACGCAGGTGTTACAGGTACGTCACTCTCCTTCCGCTCACCTGCAAAGAGTAAAGAGAAGGTGTTTAATTAAGGATCTCAATAAGTCTCACCAAACATCACATAATCAACGACTGGATATAGAATTTCCCATGAGGTTTATGATGCGAACGAGACATGTAACAAACAATAGTATATATAAAGTTGAGAAATGAGGTTTAGCTGCCCGTTACCTCTGTGCTTATCTTCGCCTCATTAGCGCTTGAGCCTTTGGTGAGTAACAACACATCATTACCCAGAGACAGAGGACAAGTGTAACGTCCGGGGTACCTACATTTACCTTCCCCATGTTTTCCCAGATACAATGGTGAACATCAAGTAACGACATTAGTTAGATTTACTATATAATACACTCATACTTACAATATGATTAAATACCTCAAATATGCTGTGTGCGAGTGACTTAAGTCGACAACATCTACTCTTTCCCCTCTCGTATCGGCTTATCAAAACCAATACATACTTCCTGATGAGCACAAATAAGGAGGTTAGATTTTCACACAATCTCATTTCTCTGGTGGTGGTGAATAATGTCTGAATGTGGCGAGGGTGAGGGACAGAGACAAGGGAATAGGAAGATTTTTCACCCGGCCTTTTTTTTTATTTTTTTTACGTGTACGCCTATAGCGCCGGTAGGCTTTCTTCAGGGGCCGGGATGGTAGTCGGCCCCAGCCCGTCATGGCGCGGCAAGTGTTTATAGTAGTGCCATCTTCTCTTGGCTCATGCTGCCCCCCGGAACTCGTTCTTGATTCACTTGGACGGTTTCCTCTAGAGTCCGGGTTGATGGGTGGTCTTCAGGACAGCATGTGGGTAGTTTTAAGCCACTCGGCGGTGACTGAAAAATCCGAGGTGGTAGCGTGGGGATTCGAACCCGCGTTGTCCATCACGCGGTGAATGTGGGCCCAGCACGCTATCACTCAGCCACCACCTACCCTCAAACCCTAAAGGTCACGCAGCGCTGCTACGGTTACGGATGAGAGATTTAGATCGACGGGGTGAAAGCGGCGGAAGGGTCCGGCTCAGGTTAAAGAGGCTCCATCAAACACAGCACAGTCCGGGTCTTCCCTTCCGGACGCTCAGCGGTGAATTAGGTAATTGGTGGACACATAAAAACACAATTTGTCTCATATTAAATAAAAAAGGATAGTTGGTGATAAGTCGACATGGGCTGATTTGGTTTCTTTTTTTTTGTGGTAGTTTGTGAGAAGTCTACAACATGAGCTAATTTGGTTTTAATAATACGTATCAAAGGAATCATGTCTATTCATTCGCCAGATAACTAACTCCTAATGACAAAAAGTGTTGCAACATGTTAAAAAGGCTATCATAAAGGCATCTCCTGCTTGGTCCATCTTTATCTGAATTTGTTATTGAGGTACATTATCTATGCATACAGTTAATAATATAACCTCTCTCTCTCTCTCTGCTAAGAGGATACTTTATGATACGAAAACAAAAGGGTTAATTCAGATTATAGTAACTTTTTAGAAGGAGTTCTACTCTTGCCCTTCCCTTTCATACGTTAATTTCTAATACCGAGTATTTCCTATAGAACATAATCTCACATCTAGGAAAATTATATTAATTCGTGAAAAACTGCGAAAGCGGCTTGAACAGATAAGGAGGCTCCCTCGAAGCTACCATCCTCCTGCTCTCCCTTTCTGTACACCGACCATTAATAAATATGCTAAAGAGGAGCGGAAGCTTTTTTTCCATTAAAAGATAGATCAGTGGTCCCGGCAGTCCCCGGTCCAGAGCCGAGAGGGAGCCGTGTTTTGTTTTCTGCTTTTTGTTGGAGAGCCAAAGGGAACATTTACATACAGAAAAGAGAAAACACACGATGCCGCAAGTTTTAGCATTGGTAATGGCTGAGGGAGGCTGCTTGTCGATAACGTTCCTCCGCCACACTCGCTAGACAGCAAAAAAAAAATTTTCTTAAAACATCCATCTATTATTTTTCGGGGCAAAGAGCTCGTCGCCTGTATAAGTCCTCCAAAGGTTGTTATGAAGCACTTGAGTTGCGCCAACAATGGCAATTTATTTTTGTATCTGTCAACAGTAAGCTTTTTTGGAGTCTAAAAGTTCGAAGCTGCCGTAAGATCCTTAGTTGTTATGGGTGCCAGCGACGGCCCGTGACGCAGAGTAATGGTGTACCTCAGGCGCAGAATATAACAGGCTTTATTTTTTTTTTACAGCCGTCTTCTTTTTTCGTCATAGGAAACGGCGCCCGCGTAATCCCCCATGAGTTGGTATCGCTGCAGGCGACGGTCCGTTCTGCAGAGTTACGGCGTAGTGGAGACTCGATCACCGATACAGGATTCGCCATGCCATGGTTCATGCGATCCAGGATGGTTCGAACCACCACCTGGGTGATTCAGAATTTTTAACCGGTTTCGGTAACAAGTGGTTAGTTACATAACTTTAGTAGGGTTTATTTACTGAGGCTGGTTATTATAACATAGTGTAGCAAAGTTATTATCCAAATTACGTATATTACTGGGTCGGGATTGGTCAGTATGAAACAGCGGTTCGAATCAGCCAAGACTGTGGCCAAATCAGGTTCGAACGAGCTTGCACTTCGCGAACCCGACTTCAGCTGCGTCTGTCTGTCTGTCTGTCTGTTCCTCCGGGCGGGAATTTTTTAATGTGTGTGTGTGTGTGTGTGTGTGTGTGTGTGTGTTCCTCATTTAGTCACTAGAGACACATTTAGTCGAGCGATAGTCATTGAGTAAAAGATTTACTTCGACAGCTTACCAGAACTAAGCCTGTGAAATCCACGAGCGAGTTACCTTAATAAAAGGTGACCAGGGAGGAACAAGAGGGTTGGAGGAGGAAGAAGAGGGGAGGAGGAGGAGGAGGAGGACGAGGTGGGATGAGCTGGGAGAGTGTCCGGTATACTGTGTGAAAATGTATGTGTCGAGCTGTTAGCGGTTGAAGCTGGCAGGGTGTTGACTTTTAGATGTGGGATACCTGTTAATTCGTTCCGGGAGGGAGAGGGGACACAGGGATGGAGAGGAGAAAAAAAACGCGAGGGGGAATGAGGTTGCATGCTAAAAAGATGATGGAAATCCGGATCATGGAAGCCTAGGTCGTTGGGTACTCGGGTATTCTTCACGCAACGAATATGCTACCGAACGAAACGAGTGCTGAGGTGAGGGAGCAAGCAAGCAAGCAAGTGCGGCAGTCACGTGAAAGATACATCATTAACGTTGGAGTACCCGGCTTGAAGAGGGTCATCCAGTGCTGTGACAGGCAAGGTAAAATACGTCGCGTTATAGAACTGAATATCAGGCGTAAAGAAACCAACAAAGGGGGGGAGGGGAAGTGTGAGAGAGAGAGAGAGAGCATACCCATCCACACCCACACGTCCCTCACCCACAGTCCCCCCTCCCCCCACATGCACGCACACACGCACACGGAGCTCTCAAATGTAATGGTTAGCGCGCTTGTCTCGCGACCAAGAAGTCCCGGGTTCGATTCCAGGGCAGAACAGAGACGAGTGAACAGTCTCCTTCAATCCGTGCCCCCTGTCCACCCAGCAGTGAATGGGTACCGGGTTACAGTCGGGTGTTGTGTCCCGCCTTCCGGGTGAGTGTGGGTGTGAGGTTTCAGTCGTACCCAGAGATCCGTCACTTCCGAGGTCAAAACTAATTTTTTTTTACCTATTCACCTATGGCGCCGGTAGGCTTTCTTGATGGGGCCTGATGGTCGGCCCCAGCCCGTCGTGGCGCAGGCAAGTGTTTATAGTGGCGCCATCTTGCATTGGCTCATGCTACCCCCCGGAGCTCATCTTTGATCCTAAAATCTGGAGTCCGGGTTGATAGGTGGTCTTCTGGACAACTTGAGGATAGTCTTAGGCCACTCGGTGGTGACTGAAAAATCCCAGCTTGTGGCACCGGGCGGGGCGCGAACCCGCGTCCTCCTGGAGGCGGCGCCGTCACGCTATCCACTCAGCCACCGCCTCCCCATGTGTTGAGGGTACTGGCTGGCGATCGCGAGTCTATCGTGCGGTTAGAACATGGTGAGTTACACACACACACACACACACACACACATGACCAGAAAATTACTAGTCAGCATCGTGGAGAAACTCTGAACCCCTTGGACGATGGATATTGAAAAATGCCTCTACATCCTGGCCCCCGTTGGTACCACTGCATTCATGGGGATGTCATATAGTACCCTGTATCGACATCTCATCAACACTAGACCGGCAGACAGGCATATCAACCTTCCCGGGACCCCACATGATCGAGACTTATAATATAATGTGTATGATAGGCGGCTTTGGGTCACTGCTCGTCTCTCCTCCATTAATGAAGTCTGCTTTGTGAAGATTTGATCATACTATAATTTTGAGAGGGAAAGGAAGGGGTGCATGTGGAATAAAGGGCAAGAGGGAGCGGCGAGAGTGGGAGGGGAGAGAAAGAGAGGAGGCAGATGTGAATGGGATAATAAAAGGGACGGTGATGAAAGGAGGGTGGAAGCGGAAAGGTTAAGTGGAGAGGGACAGTGATAAGAGGCAGGGGACTTGTAGCAAGGAAAGAACCCACAGGCCCTTTCAGCTTAATTGGTGTGAACTGATGAGGATGTTGGCAAGGCACAAGGGAAGGAATCAAGGAACCTGCAGACACTCTTCGATTTCTTGATGTGTGCTGAGGGGTAAATTTTCCGAACATACGCAAAGGTAGGGAAAGAGGGCAGAGAGAGGAGGTATAGGTAAGATAAGGTGTACAATTATTTCATTGCTCATAAGGTCATGCGTGTAAGTGAAGGAAGATCTGACGTACAACTGATTCAAAGGATGCTAGGGGAGAACACAACCGAGAATATAACAGAGATAATGAGGAGAAAGTGGTGGAGGAGGGAAGAATGAAGTGAAGGAAAAAGGAATGAGAAGGAGCGACGGAAGAAGGGAACAGAGGGAGTGAAGCAAGTAAAGAAGGAAGGAAGGAAGGAAGGAAGAAATTAAAGACGAAAAGGAGGAGGAGAACGAGATGAGATTTGATGGGTGACGGGAGGGAGAAACGGAGAGGAAATGATAGATGTATGGAAGGATA
Organism: Eriocheir sinensis; assembly: GCF_024679095.1. Classification (NCBI taxonomy): domain Eukaryota; kingdom Metazoa; phylum Arthropoda; class Malacostraca; order Decapoda; family Varunidae; genus Eriocheir; species Eriocheir sinensis. The sequence goes on from NC_066511.1 coordinate 27,904,252, forward strand.
AAAGGAAAGATGAGGGGGAGATGAGGTTTGGGAAGGGAAAGAGGAAAGTGTGGTGAGGACCTTGATTTACATACAGCTTCCTCGTTAACGCCGGAAACACGAGGAGATTATTGATTTGATTTAATTCCACGGATAATTTATAGACCTCGTTTCCTACTGACGATGAAATAAACCTTCAGCTCCTGGTAATTTCCTGTTGAATTATTGCTAATTACCACCACTGAGTCACATTTAATTACCGGGCAGCTAGGGCAGAATTGGCGACGAGTGTTTTGTGTTGCTTCCTGATGCTGAATATTTATAAGGTGTTCAAAGCCATTACGCCAACCCGCCGTGTAATCAGGGCAAAGGTGTGTGTGCCGAGAGCATTGCCGGCACCGGAGTTGTTTTTCGATGGTGGCTACAGGCTTTTTGGATGATAATGTAATACTGGCTCTCAGCACAACAACAATCTCTGAAGCGTCCGACCTCCCGCTCCATTAGCATTCTTATGGTCTGAAGTTAAAAGTGAGCAAACATTATGGGTAAACAGCAATGGTGCGGCGGTACATGCATGGGCCTGGAAGTGGCAGCTGGGAACCACAGGATGCCTGGAAAGAGTGGGATAGACAGGTAGATAGATACAGTTTTAATGACCACACAAACATAGCAACTAGACGGGTTAGAAATAAGAAAAAAGTAGGTAAAGTTTAAAATGTCACACAAGTATTGTAAGTTACTGTCCATTAAGAAAACACTTCACTCTCCAATAAAATACGATATCTACAAAACACCGTCGCTCTCTACTCGTGTTGGCTGCAATTTAGTTTAGCTCAATGATAGAAAACACTGCCGTCATATGAAGAGACATGAAATTAATTTACGAAGTGTGTTTGTGTGTGAAGGGAGAGAAAACGGAGAACAAATGAAAAAAAGGAGTGCTTGTGAGAGATGATGGAGAAGAAAACCCCATAAAGGAAAAATAATCAATCAATGCTGAACTGAGTGATGGGCTAAGACAAGCACGAGACACGAAAAGATGCAAGAAAAGGAGCGTTGGCAATGCTGACACGGTTGAGGAAGCGAGACACGAGTGACGGAGATAAAAAATATAAAAAAAAAAGGCTAACCAAGTTGGAATGATTAAAGGGGCGACTTAAGCATAAAAAAAAAAATAATAGAAAACAACGTCGGTATAGTTAATTAGGATAAATGAATAAAAGTAAGATAAAATTAAGAAAACAACAAGACAAAGAGATTGACTACGCTGGGAGTTTACAAACATCATAACTAGACTAATAACAACCAACCTTTAACTATGCAATACCTCGGCAACGCAAATAACCGTGGGCAATGCAAATAGAGAAAGGTTCATTCCATTATATATCACATAACACAAAATATGAGTACAAAGCAATATCACATCGTATAATTAACCCCAAAATTGACCCCGTGTCGAAAATTAAATCTCTCTCTCTCTCTCTCTCTCTCTCTCTCTCTCTCTCTCTCTCTCTCTCTCTCTCTCTCTCTCTCTCTCTCTCTCTCTCGTTTTCCTTCCCTTTAATTATCCCTACCTCTCTGTTTTCCTCTATCTTTGCACCCTATTTATCTATGTCCCTTCTCTATCACTCTTCAAAAAAAAAAAAAAAAAAATCTCTCTCTCTCTCTCTCTCTCTCTCTCTCTCTCTCTCTCTCTCTCTCTCTCTCTCTCTCTCTCACACACACACACACACACTCTACCTTTACCCTTTATGAATGTCATGCTTCGTTTCCCAGCCCCTTCAACCTCGCCCCCCCCCCCCTCCCAATACCCTCTGTCCTGCTCTAGCCATCAACAAACTCACTACAAAGCTCAGTTCACCGCGCACTACTCGGGGACGCCGCTCACTCGCTCTCCACTAACACGAGTGTCACAAGAACTGACTCCTGTCCACTGCGGCACGAGAGGTCTGTGAATTGCCGAGTCGTGAGAACAAGTATAGGCTTCGATGTGATTCGCTGGGTGGTTTACTGTGTCGCACCGGACCAAAAGCGTTTTACGTCGATTCAAAGAGTTTCGTCTGTCATCAAACTGTCAAGTGCAGTGGGTAGAAGTTTTTACGTAGTAGAAAAAGGGCCAGGTACATATCTTTTATCCGGCATGGGAGCACACTTAGTATGCGGCTGTTTTCGTCGCTCCATGCGGATCGTTGTGCTCGAAACATTGATTCGGCGCTGCTTCCATCTGGACGAGGTTATTTGTATGTTATCCGGTTCATTCACGGTGACTTTCTTTCTTAGAAGGATGAAAGAAAAGGTCGGCGACGATGGACTTAATAAATGAAAAAAAATTAAAAATTTAACGGCATGAACTCTTAAGTCGAAGCTTATTGAGTCGATACAGCAGATTTACGGAGAAGGGCTTTAATACTCCGATTCTTTTCCCGAACAATATATATTTTTTTCTGGCAGCCTACACAATAATGGTTATCAGGGTTTAGGAATGATAAAAAAATAATGAGGTAGTTCTTTATGAAATGTTTAATTTAGTGAAATATATATGAACAGGTAACTCACTCCCGAGTCATCAAGTGTGCCAATATTGTGTGTGTGTGTGTGTGTGTGTGTGTGTGTGTGTGTGTCAAGGCCATCTACCGTGCGTTAGTTTTTTTGACGTGATGAAAAAATACAATCTCTCATAACGCGGGCCCGGCCGAGCAATATTGTGCCGCGGCGTCGCAGGCAGCAGGGCGGAGATCAAGCCGGGAGCCGCGGGCTGTTTGGGCTGACAAACAGGATTCTCTTGTCAATTAACAACGATTTTTCGCCGTCAGGAAGGGTTGGACAGTCAGCCTGGTGGGATATTGACGGGGAAGACTGCTATATTTTCTGAGACAACGAAAAAGAGAAATAAAAAGAAGCGAGTCGGTGAATCTGGGGAAGCAGCGAGGCGAGGGCGGGTGGCAGATGGGCCTTGTCGTTAGCTGTCAGTGAGCAGGCTTTTTCACCCCCTTTTGTTTGAGTAGCAGCGGGGAGTCCGTGGCGGTGTGTCACGTCCAGTAATAAATAACACTGAATTTTCCGCTCACTGCAACGAAAGAAATAAAACGAACTGAACAAATTTAAAAGTCCCGAGTGTCTACATGATGTCTCCGCTGTCCACACACGACGAAACGAATAAAAATGTTACGCACGGATTCCAAACTTTTGCTTCAAACTTGTGCTTCACTGGTGACAAGGGGAGCACAACTTTAGGGTCGGTGGAGGGACAAAAATTTTCAACGTTAATCACACGAATTAGGTAAAAAACTAAAACTTCGTACTTACTGCAGGGGCCCCGGAACATGATTAAGTTTTCTTTTTCTTTTGTGATAACAGCAAAATAAACATGGAGTCTACTTCTCTATGAGTGGCATTTAAGCAGCGGAAGACAGGATGGTCGAATGTAGGATATGATGAAATACGAGAATCTTGAAATCTGTTTTTCAATGAACTGTGTAACTTCAATTTTCTTCATTATTATAATTGTTAGTTTTGCTGTTGCTACCTAACGTTCTATTTTGACTAATAATTGCACAGTTCCCGGAAAATTCCTTTTAATTATTTCGCTTTGAATAACAACCTAATAAACCATAGCGCCTTTACCGTGGCCAGATAGTATTTTGACATAATGAGAGCAACAGTCAAGTATCTGCCGCTTATTGAGACTACTTTAATATAACGATTATGAGATTTCACGTTATGAACTCAAACGACCTTATTGAATTACGGTCTACGGGTTCGGAAAGATGATGAAGTCAACAGAACCCTTGACAGAGACTATTGCAGCGTCCTATTGAAGTCTTTTGAAGCATCGTCGAATTACAAGTGTTTCTTCCCTTTATATAAGTTTGAGGCTATGTCTGCTTCTGCTTGTAGTCAAATAAATGTCATCAGGTAGTCAGATAGGCTGAATGGGTGAGTGAAGTTACTAGCTGGTGATATAGGCGCTGTAAAACATTTATGTGGAAAGGATGAAGAGTGAGCTGGACGCAATGATTTAATGATATGAAACTGACGTCACTATAATGAGACACCGTATTATATTACTCCGCTGTTATATTTTTCCCGCTTCTCTTCCAGGTATATATGTGTCTGTTGAATATCCATATCCTGTTTCGAGATGGTAAATATTTAATAAAGAGGGAAGTAGAATATATAAAAATGAGAATATGAAAAAAATGAAAAACCCTCATTCTTGCAGAGCCTCGAAGCCGGCAACGACCATCCAATCCTCTCGTGACAAAATCTTTTAAGCGTGAAGTATCAAGGCAACTCTGGAACAAAATTTCATCCCTCTTTATTATCATCTTATATTTCGTTTTTAAGCAGCATGTTGAGGGCATCTTTATTGATACACGTATTCACACACACACACACACACACACACACACACACACACACACACACATGACTACCTTGTTTCCATTTCTTCGTCTCCATCCTTAAAGTTTTTTTTCTATACTTCATATTCTGTCTGTTTGTCTGTGTTTCTGTCTGTGTCTGCCTGCCTGCCTACTTCTCTCTCTCTCTCTCTCTCTCTCTCTCTCTCTCTCTCTCTCTCTCTCTCTCTCTCTCTCTCTCTCTTCCTGGAACGCGCCTTTTCTCTATCTTTTTTTATTTTTTTTATTTCCTGGATCGAGATATCACCATGAAAAAAAAGAGAAAAAAAAAACTCATCATATTCGAAAACCAGTATGTCAGCTTCTCCTGTTCGTTTTATTTTTTTTATTTTATGCTTTTTTGTCAAGGTTTTGTATAACGCCCCCGTCTCCTTCTTGTCATTTTTGCGTGTTATCATTATGTTGGACAAAGAAGGAGAATAAAGAGTGACTGAGAGAAGTAAAAGTTCAGGCAGAATCATTAATGCTTTGTGCTCTCTCTCTCTCTCTCTCTCTCTCTCTCTCTCTCTCTCTCTCTCTCTCTCTCTCTCTCTCTCTCATTCTACTCAGTTTTCTTCCCCCATTCTATATAAAATAACTGTACGCAATAATTAATTACTTCCTCAATTCGCAAGGTCTCATTTTCTCCTATAATTATGTTGCCCTTTTCTTTTCTACATTTCCTCCCGTATATTGCTGCTGGGGGAATAGGCGAGCATGTTAATCCGTCAGAGCCACGCCGCCCCCCGCCCCCTCAGCATCAAAGGGGCAGCCGCAGGGGGTGGTGTGGTGCTTGAGGCAGAGCTCGCTGTGCCGCCGACGTCAGGTCTCGAGGTCAGCCCTTCGCCCACAGCAAATACACATTGGTTAGGAGGGAGCCACAGGAGTTGTTACAGGATATTCTTCCCCCTTGAGCTGCGTTTTTTTTTGTTTATTGAGGTTTATGATTTTATTGGTTTACATTTCCACCGTTTTGCTTCTTTTATGGTAAAGGAAAAAGGTAAAGGGCAATAAGCAAAGAAAAAACAAAAAAGTCCGCTAGGCGCTGCTCCTGCTAAAGCAAATAAGAATGGCCAGAAGAGAGGTCAGTTTCGGATGGAGAGATGTCTTGATGCTCTCCTCTTGAGTCATGGGCAGGAGGAAATGGCCTCATTCCGGGCCGTGATATTTTTTTTTGTTTGCTTTCATCTTGACGCATTTATCTGCAGTTATACTTTGACTCTTACGCCTGGACTGAGTCATAAGAAACCCTGTCTTGGGCTATAAATATTTTCCACTTTTATGCATTATGTGTGTCAGAGAGACCCAACCGTTGCGATGATATTCGAAGAGTTTTTGGGGAGAGAAGAGCGGAAGAGGCTTTACGGTGCAGCTGAATACCTTGCCTTCTTAGGTTGTGCGCGGTAAGGAGGCGAACAAGCAAAAAGCTTTACCAAAATATATAAATATATAAAAGGTCTTGACTTTGACGCACATGCTTTCACATGCCAGTTTGAGCTGTTAGAAGCATCCAGAGTTCTTCGCGATATTCAGAATACAGCTTTCGTATTTGTTGACGCCTGTCTGACGAAAGGGGGGAGAGAAATCACGCACCTGCAGTCTGGACGGTAGGTGCAAGATTTATGCATACTGACTACTCCACCGCCTGGATATTTGATGTGCTCGCTGAGGGAATGTTTGAAGATCTCTCACCAGATGTCGCGTCCGAAGTCAGCCAGCCATTTCAAGTTAAGGAGTTGACTTTATGAGTTGAATTAAGGTGACAGTCATTTACGGCTGAGTTATGCTGCTATGCATACGCCACACTCCACGAGAATGATAATGATAGTGACGCTGATTGCTTCCTGTATCTTGCCTGACTTGCCTGACTTTCCGCTGTGGCTAAGAAGGGAAGATTAACACGATACTCCGACACGTATCCTGGTACTGACACGTAGAGAGACTGCGGCTCCTATTATTTAATTCAATATAATGTTAATTTTTCCTTAAGTTTTCAAAACACGTATCTGCTGGAAACATCTGTTCGACTTCCATAAGCAGTTTACATATAACAAATACAAATATCAAGGAGCAAGAAGATCAAATCAAGAATATGAAAAAAAAAGTCGTCATATCCTGAAGGTTGATTAATTTGCTCTGTTACTTATGCACGCAGCAAGATCAGCGCAGCACTCTCACCAGGTATTCAGAGAACTAATGCTCCAGCTTACGATAATCATTGCGATTCAACTTTCGCAATTCAATATACAGTTTTATACGACTTTCTCATTCTTTTTCCCCTTTTCATTTTGCTGATCCGTTTCTCTGCTGAAAGGGAAGGTGAAGTGAAGCGGTAGGACGCAGCAAATGGCTTCAGGCGGTCTTCCACTCTTTGCTCTTCGTAGTAGTATTTTTTCTGTTTTTTTTTTCCTTTTTCTACATAAAATTTCTAGTTTCTGTCCGAATTTTTTTATGTCTCCATCAATCCGGCTGTCTGTCCATCTGTCAGTCTGTTTATTTGTCTGTCCGTCTGTTTATCTAGCTATGTCTATATGCTTGTTTGTGTTTCTGCTCTCTCTCTCTCTCTCTCTCTCTCTCTCTCTCTCTCTCTCTCTCTCTCTCTCTCTCTCTCTCTCTCTCTCTCTCTCTGTCTATCAATCTATCTATCTCTCCTCCGTCCTCCACTCCTGTCTCATCTTCCCGGTCTCTCAGAATCACAACAGCGGGAAAGAGATGCAAACACAAGCGGGCGGTCACTGTTGACATTGAAGCTAGATGAGGGACCCCCACTGGTCCCCTCCCTTACCCTGACCGTTGCCCCCCCTCTCATGTCCTTCACACACCCCGACCACCACCACCACCACCACCACTATAATGATCGATCCCTCCACCATTACCACCACCACAATCCCTCCTTCCACCATCACCACCAATGCCCTCATCCACCCACCCAATCACCACCACCACCACGATCACTTCTTCCATCATCACTACCACTATACTTTCATCCCCCCAATCACCACCCCTTCCACCATCACCACCAATGCCCTCATCCACCCCATCATCACCATCACCACCACCATCACTACGACCACATCCACATCATCACCACCTTCATAGTGACCGACCTTATTCAATTTTTTTTTAACCGATATTCTTTTTTAATCAATACAGCGTCACATTAAAGAGATTGAAGTTGTTAGTTCGATTTAATGACCGCACGTACATGAGTTTCTTTCTTTATTACAGATTGGTGTTAATGGTGTTTTTCTTTTAAGGTAATTGCACTTTCCTTTCCTGCCTGCCTTGAGCGAAGAGAACGCACGCTAAGGGAACGGTTTTCTCCCAAGGCTGCAGCATCAAAGAGACCAAAGCAGCCTTCCTTCACGTGCCAGTCACGCCTTTCACACACAGGCGCGCCCGACACTGCTTGCTGGCGGCGTGTGCTGATGTAAAACTTGATGAAGAAACAGACGCACACACACACACACACACACACACACACACATACACACACACACACACACCTACTTTTATTTTTCTCTCCCCCATCACTTATGTAGTTTACCTAACCGTGACTACCTCTCCCTCGCCATGAATTGCTTACACTGGAGAAAGGATCAATGTGCGTGTCTGCGCGCGTAGGTCGGCGTGGCTTCCTCTCACGTAGGATGAAGTTAGCAAAAAGTTCAGAATTTAAATTTGTACACGGTTCGTCATGTTAAAGTATCCGTGCCAAAGTTTTGTCTGGCCGTCACTTTCCGGATGACAAAAAAAAAAAAAAAAAAAAAAAAAAAAAATCAACGCGCTTGGTCAAAATATTTTAAGGAAACATTATTTTAGAAAAGTTTCCTTCCAATGAGAACAACAAATAGAAGCAGACAACAATGAGAAATGAAAAGAAGGATAAAAGGAACAGGGAAAAGAAAAAAGGAAAAATAAACACAAACATAAATGCCACCACCTATCCGCTCTTTCTCTTAAAAAAAAAAAAAAAATATCGTGAAATGTGATACAGACACGAGGCTGACCTGTATGCCCGAGCCCCTGTTTATGGATGCATCACTTCCTGCTTGGTGTGTCTGTGTCTGTGTGTGTGTGTGTGTGTGTGTGTGTGTGTGTGTGTGTGTGTGTGTGTGTGTAATATAAGTCTTCCACACCTTTTCCAATTCTCTTCACAGGTATTAATTAATCTTTCTCTGGTGCTCTCACGCGTGTAATCGTTTCCATTTTGATCTCTTTTTTTCATTCTTTTGACCTTGACCGAATGAAATTAAATGAATCACGTCGCCTCCGCTGCTTGAACTGTCATTCTGATATTGGAGTTAAGTTTTTTTTCTCGTCTCTTTTATTCTTTTGCAGCTCGACCGTAGATGTGTGTGTGTTGCCGTACGCTGAAATGGATGAGACGTTTTTAGGTTATCGGTGAAGTAAGCAGGACGGAACGTTTCATTTCAACCCGCAATAAAAAAAGAGCAATTGAGACGTGACTTCATATGTAGTTGTGTACGTGGAACCTTCAGCAAACGTTGTATTTTCCAATGCATGTTCTCGTCCCGCATGAAACGCCAAGAGGTGACATACTGAAAATTTGATAAGAAAGTTGAAGCCAGCAGTTGCGTTGAATTTGCGCGGCCTGTTGCATGCATTGTAGTTGTTAATAGTTTCGCCTATCAGATTGTTCTCTATATATGCGCCATTCTGCTATTAATCAATGAATCATCAGGAGTAACAAATGAATAATGAAAAAAAAATGTAAATATCATGTTTCGTGTTCCAGCAAAGAAAACAGGCACGTACAAAATGGAATAAAAAAGAAACCCCAGCAGCAAAGGACAGAGGAAAGGAAACATGTCAAGAGTAAAATAAATAAATAAATAAATCAGCAAAGAAAACACCAGCATGTTCCTCACACAAAAAAAGAAGTGTATAACGAGTGATGTGAAAAAGGTTACAATTTCGGTGGAAAAAGTGTCCTCGAACTCCTGGTTCTAATACTTTAAGTTAAATGAGGGAGGTAGAAAAGACGAATTAAGGGAGTTCCCGACTTTACCAATAAAAGGGATGAAATAGTAATGATACTAGCTTGCTCCTTTAGTATCAGAAAGTTGGTCAGCATTGGGAAGAACTTCAAAATTACTAAATACAACAACAAAAAAAAGACTGACTGACCGCAATCTTATCTGATTTTAGTCACCCAGCACAGAAGACCAGTCTGCATAAAAAAAAGATGAAAAAGAGGAGAGTATCCCTACGGTGGCAATCAAGGGCACAAGACAGTAACACGAAGAAAGTTAATGAGGCGAAAGGCATTTAATTAACATAATATACCCTTAAACAATGCTGTGAGGGTTGAGTGTCCCGAACATGCGATGCACACCCCATACAGCGGCGGACAAGGGCTTCATGTATCTAGGAGTGGGAAAACTATTTGTGGAGATAATACATAGCGCAACCTCGAGGATAGTGATTTAATGAGAAATTATATAAGAAATTTACAGTTGAAATTTTAAGGACAGACCGAAAATGTTTAATGTAATGAAACAGTTGTGTGTTGTCAATGATATAAAAAAATGCAGAGAAAACTGAAGACAAAAGGGAGAAGATTAAAAAGAACTAACTCTCTAAAAAGTCTGAAATATAGTTCATCAGCGAAATGGACTGTCAGAGTTACTTCCAGGAAGATATGAATAGTGTCCGCCATTTTTGCCGATGAAAATATAAACTATTGCAGGCAGGTATTTGTGTCTGATATGTATGTGTAGAAGATTTGTTCAAAACTGGAAAAAAAAATCTTTGCTGTGTCCACGGCTGCACGTTCCATTCCCATACATAATCCTTGCTGTGTCCACGGCTGTACGATACATTCACATACATAATCCTTGCTGTGTCCGCGGCTGTACGTTCTTTTCCATTAAAAAAGTGGAAAACAAAAAGTCGTCAGAAAAAAGCGAGCAAATAAAAATAAATCGAAAAGAGCAACATTTCCCTGCTCTACATTTTGCAATATTATGGTGACAAAATCCATCAGAACCAATCCAGCGTGAAATATTGGACATCACAAATTTATTTACGCGGTGATTTCGGAGAGGAATTCATAAACGGTAACCCTGAGCTCCTTTATCTTTATTTAATTCATTTATTTGTTCGAATATTTTATATCCTCGAATTTAGGTTACTGTACAATAATTTTCATATATCAAGTATTGTTACAACAGCCTTTTATTTTAATGGGGCAGCATTATTTCTTGCACTAACCAACGTGATTAACATGTTAAGTCCCCAAAGAACGAAGTAAGTGAATAGTACAATCATTCATGCAAATAAAGGTACATAAAAAGACCCAAATATATTTTCTCATAAAGTAAGGTTATCAACATGATGCGTTGAGTTGATGAGGCAGGCAATGCGCTTCCTGCGATGCCACTCTGTTTACGTGTTTCCCTTTAACAGCAGTAATGAATGTTGCTATTACTGATAATGATACTCATGATAATAGAACATATAATAGTAATACAAATAATGATGATAATGATAATAATAATAATAATAATAATAATAATAATAATAATAATAATAATAATAATAATAATAATAATAATAATAATAATAATAATAATAATAATAAAGATACTACTACTACTACTACTACTACTACTACTAGTCAATACCTTCTTTTAATGTTTACGCTATTTGCCTTCGCAGACACTAATCGTACAGTCCTTTTGCGTGCTTCGTTGTAAATGATTAATCGGCCAATTTGCTCTCTGCTTTAACTTAAACTATGCAAAGGAGGAGGATGGAGAGGTACGGAGAAGAGGAAGAGAAGGAGGAGACAGACAGATAGACAGACGAATAAACACATAGCATACGGGGACACATATGACAGGGGTAAGAGGATAAGAATTAGGAAGAAAGCGAAGAATAGCAGAAAAGAGATGAAGAGAGAGAATGGGGAAGTACATACGCAGGAAGGAAGCAAGGAGAGAGGTAGGTAGGAAAGGGAAGGGGAACAGGAGGCGGAGGAAGGAGGCAGAGAGAGATAGGGGAGGAGAGGAAGGAGAGAGGCAGAAGGCGGAGAGGGGCCGAGGGAGCATATACGTGGAAGGCAACTGGATATACCGTGGATCTCATGCATGACAATGAGGTGAATTTGAGAACAATTGGCTCATGCTGGACTAAACTCCCCCTCCCTCTCCCTCTCCCTCTCTCTCTCTCTCTCCATCCCTTCCTCTCACACCTCTCCTCTCACTTTCCATCTCTCCCACCTGTTTCTTGCCTCTGTCTGTCTGTCCTTGAATACTTTGAAAGGGTAGTGAGTGAATTGATTTTCTTTTTCGTCCACCGATGGCTTTGTGGGCACTGTGCTTCCCTTTCAATCGTGGGATCGTCTTTAATGTCACTGACCTGTTTGCCTTTATGTGTGTGTGTGTGTGTGTGTGTGTTTTCTACGGCCAGCAATGTTACACACCAAAACATACTGTACCCACAAAAAAATAATACAATCTACGAATCTGCGACAAATAAAAAGCCTAAAGGAAAACAAAACGATCATAGAGAGAAACAGAAACACTAAACTACGACGAAATTCATATTTACATCCAAGTGTTTCGAATATAAAAGTGAAAATAGAAAACAAAAGAGAGAAAAATAAACTCCAATAAAAGAGTCGGTTCAGCAGCAAAAGACGTGACTTGATGCATTTAGTTTTCACCGGTCAAGTTTAAAGGATAAAAATAAACAAAAGTCGAGAAGATATTTTTTTTTTTTACAACAAAGGAGACGGCTCATGGGCACACACACACACAAAAAAAATAATATATATCTTTGAGAGCCATGGAGAAACAAAAATGAAAAAAAGCAGCGCATTCAAAGCCTAAAGTCTGCACAACCTCACAAAAAAAGAAAACGAGAAAAAAAGTTAAGCCCGTGACACCACAAAAAAAAGCACTCCCAAAATGTAACTGACGGAAAGTGACATGTTTTAGAATGCGTACCAAGTCGGGTTCCGGGACATTACGCAGAAACCACCTGCCTCAGATAGAATTAAGGCGGGCAGTTAGCAAGTTCAGCAGACCATTTGCCCGAGGACCGGCGATAGAAGGTAGGAAGACGGGCCACATTAAAGCAGACAGTGATGTTAAGAGTAAGGAAGTTGATGAAGAAAATGGCTCTGGAATGTCTTGGAGACCATTTTGTCACTGGAGGTGCAAATTCATCAGACTATTTTCCGTTGCACTGACGATAAAAGGCTGCGAGACAGGTCATATTACAGCTGAGAGAGAGAGGTTAAAACGTAGTAAGTTAATGGAAATGGTGGCCTTGGGATGACGTGGAATTTGGCTTGTTCTTTGAAGAGGAAATTCAACTCGCTGCAAGCTATTTCACATTTCAAGACGAAGTGACGAGCATCTTAGTGGAGCAAGTAGCTACACACTTGTGCATGGTTAGGTGCAGAAGATGGTTTAACCCCCTAATTGCGGATTTCCTATAAGAAGACCTCACCAAGCTACAGGAACGGAACAAAAAGTGGCTGATACAATTTAATGAAGAAAAATGTAAAGTCCTGCATCTTGGGAGGGGATATCCAGCACACCAATACCACATGGGAAACACTCCACTATCCACGACAGAGGCAGAGAAAGACCTGGGAATTTATGTTACCAGGCTACCAGTGAAAGCCAAATCCGTGCCAAACGCAGCGGACGGGATGAAGGGAAAATCCAAGAAACTACGTGCGACTCAATTATTTTCATTTGCTTTTAAGTCTGTTCCATGTTGAATGTAAAAGAAAAGCCCCCCACAAAAATCTGAACGACAGAATCAGGACGAAAAGATAACAGTTTTCTGGAAGACCGTGTCGGGTTGAGTGCTGGAGAAACGGTTTTTATGGCGTAAGGAAAACGAGGAAGACGAGCTTTCCCCTTCCCAAGTCAGAGAACATGGAAAAGTCTAACGTCAAGGGCTTTATGGTAACACTGGGAAAGATTGAAGTCCGAGGTGAGTGGGTTGTCTGGCGGATGGCGGATAGAAATGGAAAGTCATCAGATCTTATAAGGTATTTCAGTTGTAAGAGAAGAAAGAAAGAGAATCTCCCAGAACTACAGTATGAAATGAAGAGGCCTCAAAATAATATATGACGAACGCAAATAATACTTATTGAACGATATTTTTTAAAATGACTTTTTAATTTTTTAATTTTTTATTGAAGTGAAATGAGAATTGATTGATAAACCGCCGCTAACACGATGGAAACTGGACGAAAAAATAAGAATGTAATATCTATAGTGAAAAAGAGGAACACCTGACAACAATAAAAGTGAAAAGCCCCATTATTTAACAAGTAACAAATATATAAGAAAACTTTATAACTGGACGACATCTTTTTTACAATGTCTTATGAAAAAAATAGCATACCAAGGCCCCAAAATAAAAGCTTACAAAATCCCACACAACTAAGATGAAAAAAAATAAAAAAAATAAGAGCCAATAGGATAACGTGACATACTAGACAAAAAATCACAGACGACCTTCTTTTTAATGGCTTGTGAAAAATAAATGTCCACCCTTCACTCGCTCGAGGCAGAAACTCACCTTCGCCCCTTCGCTTGACCTCACAAAACTTGGCCCTCGAGTTTTCCGCCGCCAAGCCGCCAACGCCACGTCACTTATACAATGAAAAAGTTATCGTCTTGCCCGCGCCTTCCCCTAGGGGACGGCCGGAGAAAAATCCACCAACGTCATTTTGTGCCGCAGTGAAAAAGGGCAAAGTAAAAAAAAGAAGAGTGCAGAAAAGAATGTATTGGGTAGGTATTTTTTTTTCTATTTGATAAAACACACACACACACACACACACACACACACACACACACACACACACACACACACACACTAACAAATGGAAAACTATCATCATCGTGGCCACAAACACAGCACGTGGCAAATATTGAGATTATATTCAAAGGCATTTTTCCTTTTATTTATTTTTCCCCTATTCTGACATATAGCCACATTGCCTTTATAAATTTTCTTTCTCGTTTATTGGGTAGCTCTTGTTCACTGTTTTTTCTCTTGTTTGACTGTTTACTCACTCTAAGACTTTTCCATTTTTAAGAGCAAGGGAGACAGCTCAAGGGCAAGGAAAAGATGCAGAAAATATCATATATCGTATATCGCTGCTCCCCAAAAGCGGAAGAGTAGAATAGCACAGCCACCTCTTGTCGTAGGCAGTAGCATAGACATATGAAGGAAGGTTGTTCCAGTGACGAAAAGAATGAAACAATGATTCTTGTTAACTCTTGCATAAGGAATTTGGACAATATAGGTGTGAGCTAGATGAGAAAGTCTCGTTCAGTGAGGCCGCAGGAGGGGTGGAGGCAGGCAGTTACCAAGTTTAGAAGAACAGGTCGCGTGAAAATAGCGATAAAAGATAGAAAGTGATGCAACACTGCGTCGGAGTTTACGAGGTAGAAGGTCAGTGAGGAGAGCTGACGAGACAAAAAAAAAGTAGTGGGCAACTGGACCGTGGGAAGAGTGGAGGCAAGCAGTTAAGAAGTTTAAATATTAAAATGGAAAAATCGATTGAAGATAAAAAGAGAGGGCAACATTGCGGCGAAATTTAAGAGGTGAAGACAGTCAGTAAGAGTAACGGGGCTGATGAGGCGTAAAGTCTTACTCTACTCACAATCGTTGGTTTATATTATCGCTACCAGTGACGCCCTTCCCTTTCTTACACTCATGAGCAAGTGCGGCGAGGCTCTACAGGCCAGGAAAGGAGGGACGGGAAGGTAGTACAGGGGAGCTTAGCCGTGAGACAATGATGAGCGGTGTAGGGAGGGAGACGAGGAGTAGCAGGAGGGGGAAGCGGCGAGTGTTGCTTGAGCACTTGAGAAACTACGGCGTTTGATCCCCAACAATAGCGGATGGGGAGGCTTGAAAAGGAGGCTTATCTCATATCTAGAAACACCCTCGACCCGCCGTGCTCGACGTAATGATATGACAACAAACACGGAGGCCTTATACAAAGCACCATCACTTTCCCTTCCGCACCCATCACAAACACTCTAACACTCCTATCTCGCACGAGCTCGTAAGGGGAGTATACTCGGTGTGCAAGAGTCAATACATATACGCAAAAAGAACCTTTCAAGGACAGGATGGAATGCATTAATAACGTCAACAGGCTCGCTTCACACGACTTTCCTTTCCCAGTTTATCATTAAATTCAGCCACATTCATTTCCTCCCTTCCTCCGTCTTTTCCGTTTGCTCATCTTTCCCTTCCTTAATTCCTTCACTTCTTTCTTATTTTCTTTCCAACCGACCTTCCAATCTTCTCTCCTTGTCCTCACCTTACCTCCCTCGCCTCACCTGCCTGCCTTTCGTCCCTCCTTACCTTTCGTTCTTATCCTCCTACCTGCCGACCTTCCTCCCCTCTGTCTTACCTTTCCATTATTTTCCTCACTTCTTTCCTTCCTTTGTTTTCTCTTCCTTTCTTCCTTATCTATCCTCTTACCTAGCAGTCAGTGCAAGGAAGGGCTTTGTTCTGGAGTAGAATAAATATTGGCAACGGATGATGCTGATAGTGATTTAGATTTATAAGAACAGAAAAAGTGAAGAAGTGCACATACTTTGTTTGATTGATTGATTGTGTGTGTGTGTGTGTGTGTGTGTGTGTGTGTGTGTGTGTGTGTGTGTGTGTGTGTGTGTGTGTGTGTGTGTGTGTGTGTGTGTGTAATGTCAACTATAAAATGACGAGACATGAAAATACCTTGTCTTCATAATTGTACATGAAAAACAAGTTTCCTCAGCAGCGGCAGCAACAGGCTGGATAAATGGTAAAACGTTGACGGTTCTTTGAAATACTTCAACTTTTAGTGCTTCCGTGAAGCATCACTATTTCAACGAAAACGATGCATATTTTTGAAGAATGACATGCTGTTACGATGCATGGATGAAAACGAAAACAAAAATATTCATTGGATGATCAGAAATATAGCATGTGCCTAGAAAACAATTTACGAAACATTCAAG
Source organism: Eriocheir sinensis (assembly GCF_024679095.1). Taxonomy (NCBI): domain Eukaryota; kingdom Metazoa; phylum Arthropoda; class Malacostraca; order Decapoda; family Varunidae; genus Eriocheir; species Eriocheir sinensis. The sequence goes on from NC_066511.1 coordinate 27,920,642, forward strand.
TGAAGAACAAACCAGACTTTCAAGAATTATTACAACTAAACATTCCACGACATTACCTAATAAGATAGCCATATAAAAAGATAAGATGCCAAAAATTAAATAAAAAAAACTGCTTCTTCACTGGCAACGCCAAACAACATCCGGGAAGTCTCGAGCTTCCTCTCTGAATAAATAATGTCAGTCACTCACACGAATGACAATTTTCTGGCGGCAGAATTTTCTGATCCATGAACACGAGACGAACGGGCGGGAGGGAGGGCTGGAGGCAGTAGTGTCTGTCCCACGCGGGAATGCGCGACTCCCAGGAGCGTCTATTTCACAAAGTTTTAATTGAATTCGTGTTGTATGCAAGTCAGAATGAGCGGCGGCATGCAGCATTTATGAGTGACGTATATTAGCAAATTACAAGTCACCTTGAAACCCCTTATAACAAGCTAAATATAATAACATGCTTAAAGGAGGATGAATCTGTTTCAATGTTACATAATTCGGGGGGAAAAATCAACTAAAATGGCAAAAAGAGTTTAAACACTCACACATCTCAGACATGCTAGACACGGCAACGTTACGATTAGAAAAATAATTCTCGTTTTCATGTTGGCACATACAAGAAAAGATAGATTATTATTTTTTCCTTACCAACTACAGCAAAGTGAGAAGGAGCGAGCTAATATGGATACATGTTGCTGAGGTATTTTCTTTAATTATCGATATTTATTTTGGTATTACACGCTATCTTTAGCGAGGTAAGGTATGAGAATGTGTGTAAATGTGGAAACATGTTTAAAGGGAACTCTTGATCCACTCATAATGTTCCTCTGAGGTCATGAAATAATTTAGTACTTTCGTATGTACGAACGAACGGCTAACGTTGCGCTCATTGCTGACTCGCCTGAATTTTCCAGTGGATTTAAGGAGTCCTCAATCAGAGCCAGTCCTTAATAAGTTTACATTATGAAAACAATAATAAAGCACTACTACTGCTACGACTTCCACCGCTTCACCTTTTTTTTTTTTTTTTTTTTTTTTTTTTTAGGTTGTTGCCTATTGCGCCGGTAGGCATCTTCCCGGTGGGGCCTGATGGTCGGCCCAAGGCTTCTTCCAGGTGGGGCCTGATGGTCGGCCCAGCCCGTTCTGGCGCAGGCGAGTGTTTATAGTGGCGCCATCTTGCACCTACTACTACTACTACTACTACTACTACTACTACTACTACTACTACTACGACTACTTATTTTGTTTTCGTAAGCTTGTGTTCATGGATCAGAAAATTCTGCCGCCAACAGAAAATTGTCATTCGTGTGAGTGAGTGACATTATTTATTGAGAGGGGAAGCTCGAGACTTCCCGGATGTTGTTTGGCGTTGCCAGTGAAGAAGCAGTTTTTATTGAATGTTTTGGCATCCTCTCTTTTTATAGACTATCTTATTAGGTTATGTCGTGGAATGTTTAGTTGTAATAATTGTTGAATGTCTGGTTTGTTTTTCACTTAAATGTTTCGTAAATTGTTTTCTAGGCACATGCTATATTTCTGATGATCTAGTGAATATTTTTGTTTTCGTTTTGATTTGTGGTGGAGATATTAAGTGAAGCCTTAACCTCGCCCCACCTGTGATTGGTGGTCACAATGTAGGGTTATTGTTTCAGTGTGGAGGATGATTGGCTGATACTTAAGCGGTGTGGAGCTTAAATAGATAAAGTTCAGAAATATAGAGTAAGAGGGTCGGTGAGGAAGGCTGTACTTAAACGGCTTCGTATGAGAGTCTATGATTCATTTAACTAATATTTGTCAGCCCTTCATGAAATTAATCCCTTTGAGTCATGAAAACAGTGGCGTCTTTCTGAGCGGGGACACGGTCTGGAAGTTTGTACTACGACGCTCTGTGGGTGGGGGGGTCGGGGTGAACTGGGGGGTTGCCCCTCTTCAAACTTCCCCGGAATGTGTCCTCCGATATTTTCAAGAAAGTTTGATATTAATGCCCAAAGGTACTTTTAATTAAATAAGGCAGCGCTGAAAACATTATCTTTAAGGGGACTATCAGTCAAGGTACTTTTCTCTCGACTCTTCATTTATATGGAGATCGCGCGTCGCTCTACTGATTCACCGCCATTTGTTGGAAGTCACGGCAGACGGCGGACTGATTACTACAAGACCAGTGAATGGCGTCTCATCCAGCCTCGGAGCGTAAATGAAAAATTGTCATGCAACCCAAACAGCTCCTTTGGGCATAGTAGAGTCGAAGGCGTTTCACCTCATCAGCTCCACTACTCTTTCTGTTATCTATCTCTAAAATCCCGCCACAGTGTTGCCTCCATCTTTTATCTTTATTTTCATGCTGAATGTTCTTCTGAATTTAATAACTATGTGCAACCACCGCTTTCGCAGCCTCACTACACATAATTTTATACTCAAGCTGACCCTATGCTGTCCAAATTCGTTATGCAAGAGTACCGTTATTCCTTATGCAAGAGTACCTTTATTCCTTATGTAAGAATACCTTAATTATTCATCCCTTTCACTGGTAAACTCTAAAACGACTTTCTCCCTTTCTATTTCCTCCTTCCTACGACTTTAACACTCTGAGGAGGAGAGTATCAAGACACTTCTACTTAATATTCCACTCTTTCGGAAGGTCTACCTCCAACGGTGCTATGGGGTCTACTTCTACGTGTTTTCGTTAACCTTTGTGTTTTCTACTTTGATGTACATTAATGAATTGTTAAACGAAGCAAAATATAAATGACATGTTTCGTAAATATCGCAGAAAAATAAAACCCAGCTTGACATATAAAAAAAAGATCGAAAATTATGGTATGATGAAAACAAAATTAGGGGGCCATATATTTCATGTTGCATTAAAACGTCATCTGCATTTAATCACTTAATATCCATCGCTCTGTTTCCTCGTGAAGTTTCAGTTAACAGCAACAACAAGAAAACTACAGACCTGCCATTGCAACCAAGGTACTGAGTGAAAGCGAACCTACAACATTTTCTGAGGTGGATTTTAAGAGCTTCTGAGCGGCAAGTACGTAATGGGAGTAACAAACTTTAAACTTTCATTCATTCCCTCATTATTATTCCGGCCGTAACTTTCTCGGTCTTCCATTATATCTCTTCCTCAGCCCGACACTTTTGTTCGCAAGTTCCAGAAGTATCAAGTGTTACATCTTCAGCGTGGAATAGCAGCTGAGATCCAAGTAAAAGCTTATGTCGGCGAAGTGCTCTGTAGTATCATAAAACGCGAATAGTGAATGAGGAAGTTCCTATTCTTAGCCAGGTGTTGAGCATTGATAAGGTGACCGCGTCGTGGATCTCAACCACAATTTCCCGCTTCAACTTTTGCTAAATAAACGACGAGGCACCGTGTTCAGCCTTGGAGTGGAGGGGGGGAGGGAGGAGAGACAGATGGATAGATAGAGAGAGGGAAAAAAATGTCTATGCCTCAGTCACCTGGCTCTCATTTCTTCCCTCTTCTCCTATCCAGAACTGACACCCAACACACGCCGTCTTCTCCCCTCACAGCCCCCCCCCCCCCTTCACGTCCTCCCGTTCTTCCCCTCTCAGATCAACGTCACCCACCTTCGTCACAACATTCTTTTATATTTTCGCCTAGGCCTGGAGCAACACCACCTACCCCTCGCTCCCGTCACCCCTCACATCAAGACCTCTTCCGCTAGGGATTCTTCTTTTGGATTCTGGGACGAATCAGAATATTTTACGGGATCCCGGGATTTCCCATATTAGATAACGTATATGCGAACCATTGGACCGTATTGGCTATACAGGCAGCGCCACACGTGGCCAGTCGGTGAACTGTCAAAGCAGTACATAAACTAACGTGATGAGAATGAGGTCTACAGGAACGGAACAGGTCAATTCAATCAAAGTCGCTCTCGCCATACCCACCTTCTCTCTCTATGTGCGCACGCATTTTTATGTTACTTAGGGCCGTATTACAAGTCAAACCCGAGAAGTTTCGGGTCCCTACAGAGTTCGAGATGAATAACTCTGGGGACCCGAAACTTCTCGGATTGGACTTGTAATACGACCCCTAAACCGACTTTTGCAGGGACCTGAGACTATTCGGGTTTGACTTGTAATACGGCCCTTAGTGTAAATCAGAGATAAGAAATAAAAAATAAAAAATAAAAATCTCGGGATTTGAGCTAAATTCCCGGGAAGTTTTTTTTTACAAATTTGGGCAGGGATCCCGGGAGCTAGAGAAACCCTATGTCCTCCCTTCTTCACACACGCCATTAGTTTTTTTTTTATATTACAGCTACGTCATCCAACTCATGCATCTTAGCATTTCGTTCCTCCTTTCACCAGCTAACCCTTACCTTCGCTATGTGCCGTGCATGAACACCTTCACGACTTTTTTTCCCTCGTAGTGAAACATCATCCAACCCTCACCTTCGTTTGCCCTGTCATTACCATCTCTCCCTCACGCTCCTCCTTAGTTTTTTTTCCTCCTTGCTCAACGCCTCCCACCCTCGCTCTTGTGGCTCTCACCTCACCACCACCACAACCACGACCACCACTACCACCCCTACCACCACCACCACCACCACCACGGCCACTACCCCTTCTTCATGTTTTCCTCCCTTCTTCTTTTCCTTCCTTCATGCCGGGGTGAAAGGTAAGGCTGCTGCTTACTTTCCGCCAATCTCCCTTCAAATATGTCGGCTGCAGACACCTTCCAGCTTCTCTCCACTCTCCATCCACCCGCCACCTCCACCTTCGCCTCTGCCTCCTCATTTAAACACCGGCACGCACTCTCATCCTATGCCCTGATGCCTGCACCGTCCCTCCCTCTCCCTTATTCCTGTGCACTATGGTTTTCTGATATTCCTACGATGAGGGGTAGAAAAAAATCCCCTCCACCAATTATCCTTGCTAAACGTTCTGGCTTTAACTTGCATGACCACCGCCACCTTTCTGATGCTTCCCCCCCTTGCCATGGGACACTGCGACAGTTTCAATAAAGTCTCAAGGCATGCAAAACTATACACAATACACAAGGATGCACACTGATAATTATGAAGAGACTAAATAAGGTAAGTCACCTCACTCATTACCGCTCCTGAGAACCACTTATTCACTATTACCAATTATTTCAAGTTTTCATCACATTTGCACTAATTTCATGACTGTTCAGTTGGTTTCATTTATTCATTATTTTCTTTATGCACTACATTTTGCCTATTTGCGTCTTAAACCTAAATTTCCCGAAAGTTAGTTTAGTTTTATTTATCCATATTATCCTCTTTATGCACTACATTTTGTCTATTTCCTCCTTGAACCTGAATTTCTCGAAATTTTACCCATCAATGCGGATCTCAACATAGTTCTTTTTAAAGAATTGGTAAGTTATCGTCACAATTTTTCCTTTTTTCAGTGAACCAATTAGGAGTAATTTTTATAACATTTTTACTTTTTTTCTCAATCGCCCTCCACCACTCCCACACGGTCGTCACTGCCTGTTGACGAGGAGTGGCTGGCTACACGCGAGTCAGTTATTTCAACGCCACTCGTCGTCTTTCACGTGTTTATTTAACGTCGACGCAAGAGCAAGGCCTCGCCCACGCACTCTGTGTGATTATCCTGTCTGTCCGCTCTACGTCATTCCAGCCACGACTATCTTGCGATCTTTGCATTTTTTTTTCTATTTCCTGTTATTTATCTCTAAACGCGTACACCAATTGCAAGCTCTCAAGACTTTCAAGGTTTATGTTCCTTTTTCCTTTTTATTATTTGTTTGCCCATCTCTATATTGTCGCTCATATTCCAAAAATGGATGAATGTCATCAAAGTGACTTTTTTTGACAATAATAGAATCAGCTCGAGGGTATGAAAAAAACAAAACATAAAATGAGCGCTGAGCGCTGCTCCTGCATAAGTAAACAGAATGAATTAATAGGCACATTTAACAACTCAGCACAAATCTTGGATTCAGCATGTTCATTAGCAAGTAGGCAGTAATATAATAATTGTATTTCGGAAAGAATACTTAATTTTACAAGGTAAGTAACATTTTTAGTATATTTTTCTTGTGCAAAACACTGAATAAACAGCAAAATTAGAATATGAATATACGCTCATGACTTATACGACAATTGTGGCCAAGCGCCTGAGGGCGGCACCAAAACAACAACACACGTAATGATTCCACATCCGCACCGCAGAGACACGCCAAACTTCGTCGACAGGACGACTTGGTCGGCGTCAACCGACCAGCGCACGGGTACAGACAACGGGAATGATGAACAAATAAATATGGAGGAAGCCTTACCGAGAAAAAAATGGAAACGTATGAAAATGAAAAAATCATTAAATCTATTTACTTTAATGGGTAGTTAGCACGCAGTCGTTCGTCATCAGGGACTCCTATTGACAGGCTGGCGGACTTAATGGCCTCCACTGCCGCCGCCATTAATGCAGACGAGGAATGTGAAGAAAAAAAGAGCTATAAACGCAGTACTGAGGCGAGAGCAGATATCGATGAATGGGAGGAAAAGTGCAGAATATATGAGAGAGAGAGAGAGAGAGAGAGAGAGAGAGAGAGAGAGAGAGAGAGAGAGAGAGAGAGAGAGAGAGAGAGAGAGAGAGAGAGAGAGAGAGAGAGAGAGAGAGAGAGAGAGGTATTTGTCAAACACTTTTTTATTTGTTTTCCAGAGAACGCATCTTGTTCCTCTCATGTGCACCAACGAACCAACCAACACACACACACACACACACACACACACACACACACACACACATACACACACGCATACACTATCCGGTAGCTCAACCGGTTAGACCGCCGCGCTGCAAGGCTTCACGGCCAAACAGGCGGCGGTTCGAGCCCCGCTCAGGCCGGATTCTTTCCGTTGACTAGGAGTGGTTACTGTTCCCCCTTGAGCAAGGGGGATGGTGTGTGTGGTGTGTGAGGTCCTGGCAGTACCCAGAGATCGACAATAATGAGCACTTGCTCACGTCGTGAGGGTACCTGCTGACAAAAGCGAGTCCAACTCGTGATCAGGTCGTGGTGAATTACACACACACACACACACACACACACACACACACACACACACACACACACACACACACACAGATTTCCCCCCCTTATACTCCCACACACATACACGCACCGCCGCCACCGCCACCACTCTTATGATCACCAACAGCGCCAGCAGAAGCAGCGGCAGCAAAGGATCAAGCAAACAGGCACCAGACCACCCCCAACACTACCCTCACCACCACCACCACCACCTTCACCACCACCACCACCGACAGGAGTGTTTAATAGCGCCCCGAGGTGAATTTTTATTCGACTTTTGCACATTCCCTCCGGCGAGTAAAGAGAGAGGAGGGCAGGCGACAGTAAACACTTCAACTCCTCATAACTACTGAATAACTCATAAACCTCCTCTTCCTCCTCCTCCTCCTTCTGGTCCTTCTCTCAACTGATATTTTCACCAGACCTTTTTCCCTTGGCTTCCCTTCCGAGGGCCTGGGGGTGTTGGCTGTGTGGGTGTTTTCCGCGGCGCTGACTGGGACGCTGCACTACTGAGGAATACGAGATAGAGCAGGCGGCTGGGGAAGCGTATGTGGAAAGGACAAAACAGAGAGAGGACACTACAGTAATTGACTTGGGATATTCATATGACAGTGGATTGAGATATGAGACTGGGAATAAGGATGTGATATGGAGGGGACGCAGAAATGGGAACGGTGGATGAAGCTATGGGGCTGGAACGAGACATGCGGCCGGGAATAAGGAAGGGATATGAAAAGGACACGAAACGGGAACAAAACAGGAGACGAGGATGTGACAAGGTCAGGACATGGAGAGATGATACACTTGCTTGCGACACTCGTAACACCCTGACATAGTTAATGGCGGTGAATAAAGGATAACTTGTACATAAGAAAGAAAATATTATAATGCAGGTGGAAGAAACTGAGGCGGGAGAGAAAAGCGTATAACATGTGAAAGTATAAACATTTGGAATAGAAAGAGCGGCATAATCGATCGACTTAAGAAGAAACATGATTATTATAAGAGAGAAAAAAGTCAGTAGACAGTAACGCATTTATTGACAGATAGATACATAGAGTGAGAGAGAGAAACACACAAACACCCACCCACCCACCCACACACACACACACACACACACACACACAGACGCCGGGCCCACACACCCACGAAAGAGCTGCAAAGGAAGAACCTAACAAGAACAAATATTCGGAGTCAGACATTCAAGGACTTTAGGAGGGAAGACTTCCTTTTACCTCTCGCCACTCCTCTCGTTTCCTCTCTCTCTCTCTCTCTCTCTCTCTCTCTCTCTCTCTCTCTCTCTCTCTCTCTCTCTCTCTCTCTCTCTCTCTCTCTCTCTCTCTCTCTCTCTCTTCTTTACCCTTTCTCCTTTGGCTCTTCTTTCCCTACATAGCTCGAGCTCCAACTTCCTCCGCACTCTCCTGAATCTCCTTTATATCCTCCCCACTTTGTGCTTGCCCAGCTTCTCGTCTAATTTGCTTTCTTCTTTCGTACCCCCTTTCGTTCCTCTAGTATTCTGTTTTCTTTCATTATTCCGGGCTGGACCGACACACATGGATTATTTCAGCTTTCTCGTTTTTTTTTTTTTTTTTTTTTTGTCGCGTCTACAGAAGGTCCAATATCGCACATTCTTTATTACTTTTCTTCTTTTTTTCTTGTCTCACTTTTTCTTTTAGAGTTTCGTAATGGAACTCTGAAATGAGCTGAGTGTCTTGGGTCCTCCGCGTCCCATCCCCCATTTAGGTCCATATTGCGTGCCATTATTTCATTCCCATTCTCTCTCTCTCTCTCTCTCTCTCTCTCTCTCTCTCTCTCTCTCTCATACATATAGACAGACTAATATGAATGTTCTCTATTTCTTTTTTTCAGTGTAATGCAAAAATACGTGTATATAAAGGCCAACAGAACCCAACACAATAAGCAGATAAAATTTTGACGATTTAAAATGAAAATAATTAAACCCAAGGGAAAAATATTATCCCTCACGCTTTGATAAAAACAAGATAAAAAATGAAACAGAAAGAAAAAAAATCCTATTTTAATGCACCTTTGAGGATACATCGCCAACATGAAATATATGGCAACTTTGACAGCGCCATAAATTAACCTTAACATATTTTATCTTTCTTTGTTCTGTTTTTTTAATGTACGTTTTAACTTACGGTGAGACAGCGCATAAAAGACAACATGAAAAAAACCTAAACTGCGAGCAAGGTTAGTCGAATTAATTTAAAGATCATGTCAGCCGGAGTGAAATGCAATGTCACAAACTTGTCCAACCTGCAAAAGCGGACGATAATCAACGAGGATGCTCACCTCTTTTCCGCGCCAGGTATTCGGCTATATCTGAGAGTGTAGCTGCGGTTCCTTAACATGACTTACCCGCCTCCACCTCGGCCGTGTGGAGGGTAAAAAAAAAATAATAATAACAGAAAATAGAAAAAAAAAAAAAAAAAAAAACTACTTTGTTCTGCTCGTTAAGTAGGTGTGGTGGTGCCTCTGCTTCCTGGAGGGGGGAGGGGGGGGCGAGATAGACATAGATAGATAGAGAGAGAGAGAGAGAGAGAGAGAGAGACCCAAATCGTATATCCACCATTATTAAGGAAAACATTACGATGAGAAGGGACAGCGAGCCTCATTAAGTTGACCAGGGTTTTCTCTCTCTCTCTCTCTCTCTCTCTCTCTCTCTCTCTCTCTCTCTCTCCTGACTTCCCTCCAACATCACGTTTCATACACGTAACATTTTTTTTCCTTCCCTACTAATGAATTGCAAGTGAAAATGGTCAGGAGCAATCATATAAAAATGTTCAAAAGGGCGGAGGGTCGAAAAGCGTGAAAAAGAATATTCGGATAGTGTGTTAACGAGGAATATAAAATCAAAGGAACGCGTTGAATTGGTGTGATGTCGTAAAGGGAAATAAAACTATGCAATACTGGCGAGAGAGAGAGAGAGAGAGAGAGAGAGAGAGAGAGAGAGAGAGAGAGAGAGAGAGAGAGAGAGAGAGAGAGAGAGAGAGAAAGGTCACTACACATGATTAAAGGAATGGTCGAAATAAAGGCCTCTTCCACTAAGCTACTGACGGCAAGCACTTCAGAAGGTACACAGAAGCAGGAACTCTACCCGATACTTTACAAGCCTTCAAAGTTTTGGCTCCACTAAATACACGTAAATGACATGTGTTTTTTTTTTTTCACTCTCCCTAACGCACAATATTTTCCCCGCCATTCACGAGAGGCTGCTAGAAGCTTTCCATCCGACGTAAACTTTTGCTTCGGCCGCTTGTGAGCTCCACCAAGTCGACATTCCGATCAAGTCAAAAACGTGGCCTCGTGAAAATTCGTGAAGCTGCGTTGTTTCTCTTTAAAATAAATATGTAAAAATCTCCAAACCTTCGATTCTCCTCCCAGAAAACGGGTTCACTTCAGCTCAGCGTCATTACAATAGATATAATAACACTGGAAGACGCGTTTTGAGTCCTAGAGATCCCATACTAAGGAAAATTAAAGGTAAAAACACCAGATCAGATTGACTCCCTCCGTCCTGCCGATGCGAGTCAGAACTAAGTGTTTCAAATGTCAGACTCTTCCCCGCTAACCTTTCCCGCCTCTGTCCACTCGTATAATCCTTTCACTCTCTCTCTCTCTCTCTCTCTCTCTCTCTCGTTTATCCTTTTCCCTTTTCTCACTGTCACCCGCTGCCCCTGTTACCTTCCTCAACCTTTTCTTCCTCTGTTTTCCCTTTTCCCTATTCCTATTCTTTTTTTCAACTCCTTCCTCCTATTTGCTTCTCCTTTATCTTCTTCCTCACCTAGTTTCTTTTCTTTTCGCCACACAACTTCTTTTTTTACTCCTCCTTTCCCTTTAGAAGCTTCTCCCTCTCCTTTATCTCCTTCCCATCGGAGTTCACTTTTTATTCTACTCCCCACAAACGAGCAATTTTTTCCCCTTCTCCTCCCCCTTCCCTCCTACCACATCAGAGCTCATCCTTCTTCTCCCCTTTAATAATACCCTCCCTTCCCCTTCCCTCCTCTCATCTTTGCCTCCCATCGTTTTTTTGTTCCTTTTTCTTCCTCTCAATGCTTCCTCACCACCTTTTCCTTCTCCTCCTCACTAAAGCTCCTTCTTCGGACACACAGGTCTTCTTTCTTTCCTCCTTCCGTCTTGTCTCCTTTTTCGTCTCACCGCACATAAGCATTTCCCTTGTACTCGCTCTTTTCCTCGCCATCACCGCTTCTCCTCCTCCTCCTTCTTCTCCTTTTTCTTCTACTCTTCCTACCTTACACCTCACAAGCGGCCTCTCCTTCTACTAACTCCCGCCGTCCCTTCCTCCCTTCCCGCGTCCCCATCACAGCTCCAGCAAGTGCCAATAAAACAGAGGAAAGATCCTTCAGGCCGCACTGGGTCACTCTAGCCCTAGGAATAACTTCAGGCTCCCTGCTGTCTCTTCTCTTTTATTTCCCCTCTTCTTTTTTTTTACCGGCATCATTTCTCGCTGTCTTTTCCAACTCCGTGTTTGTGTCTGTTCGTTTTGACGTTGATTTGTTTTTCTACTCTTTTCATGCCATTGTATGTCCATCCGTCTCTTCGCCTGTCTATCTGACCTCTGTATTTGTGTCAGTTTTTCAATGTCTACCTGTCAATTCGTCTGTCTGTTTATTAATCTGTCTGAGCTTTTGTGTCTGTATGTCTGTTTTCTATGTTCACCTGTCTGCTCGTCTGTTTGTTAATCCATCTACCAAACCCTTTGTATCTGCAAGTCTATTTTCTGTCTGTGTTGCAAGGGAGAGAGAAATGAAAAACAAAACTAATTCATTAAAGGTTTACAAGTGATTCAGTTCATGTTGCAGTGATTTCAGTGCTGTAATGTAAAAAGAAAGAGAGAGAGACAGATGATACGAGAGAGCGAAAATAAGGTGGGATTCTGAGTGCTGAGAATACATCTACTTTGGCCTCAACGCTTGCCAGGCCTGCAGCGGTGTGAGTGGTTGGTAGACGTGAATTAGACTATTATTATTAACTCCCTCTGGCGATAATTAAGCCGTACTGCATTGAAAGGAATATAATTAACGTATACATTTACACTTTTGGGGGGGGCGTCTCATTTACACCCTAAAAAGACGGTAATGTGAGAGTATTTTGTAAAAAGTTTTCTTAATTATTTTAGCATTTGGTTTTTATTTTATTCGGCTCAGAAAACTGCAGCATATGTTCTCTCTCTCTCTCTCTCTCTCTCTCTCTCTCTCTCTCTCTCTCTCTCTCTGAAATACAATGAAAATATGAGGCTTGGATGAAAGCTTTTATATATTTTTTTTAGTCAATTGAACTTTACTGTTTCAATATATTTTTGTGCTGAAACCTTTAGCCGCTTCAAACAATTTCATGTCTAAAAGCTGTGCGGGATAATCATTAAGAAGAAAACAAAGCTAAGCTATTTACCAAGTATTCTGGCGGCTTCTGTTTTCCTCACTTCCTTTGGTTTTACACTGAACTTCCTAGGAAACCACGTTTATGTGGTGATACGTCCTGGAACTTGTACGATATGTTTTTAGGGAAAGATTGTTAGGTCCATTTCTAGAGAACCTGTGATTAGTTGTGGTCATGTTCCTTCAATTTCGTTTTATGTCGTCCAAGTTTATCTTTATTTTTCTTTTCGTTTCAATTACGCGCTTTTTTTCAAGTAAAAGTAAAACAAGGAATCCTTTTTATTGAACAGGAAACAAAGAAATACGATTTACAATATTTAGTGGGTCAGATATTCTGTTCCACTGGCGCAGGTGAATGCAGGTGACATCAAAAGAACACACACACACACACACACACACACACACACACACACACACACACACACACACACACACACACACACACACACACACACACACACACACACACACACACACACACACACACACACACACACACACACACACACACACACACATACACCAAGCCTAGTAGCTGTTAGCGGCCTCGATCAGTGCTTGCTGAGCCCCTCCTCATTATCAGCGAGCCACTGGCCGGATATATTTAGTCACTCCGCTGGGGGTCAGAGCCGCTGTGCCGCCTGGTTTGTGGTAGCTGCGTCTCCTGAACATGACCGCCGCCACCCAACGAGCACGTAGGCTGACACACATACAGATAGACAAACAAACACACATATATTTCAGGGCTAGGTACGTGGTGTTCTGTCAAGGAATTGCAGAGTCAGACTCAATCTCTCATGCTTTGCACAGCCTGTTTCTTCATTCGTTTTCTTTAATGTGATGGTCCATAATCCGCCCTAGTCCGTCGGTGGCACGGGCAGATATTTTCCAACTAACAGAATTCTCTGTTGCTTGCTTGGCATATACTTCACTCCTCCCTCCACTCCCCCGGTTCTCCCCATGAGAGTCCGCTGAACGGCGGGTTGGTAAACAGGCTGTGAATAATCGTCGGCCGCATCAGTCATGATCTATAGATTGCCTTTCAACAGCGGGACTTGAATGCTGGTGGCTGGTCACAGTGTGCACCACATTCGCGTTGACCGCTGCGCCGCCGCTTCCCTTTTCTTCTTCACCGCTTGTATTTGTTCATTACAGTTTGGTGACGGTGCTGCTGGGGCAGGAAGGTTACAGGAACGCAATCTTTTCCACAGTTTACAGGAAAGGGATACTGGTTCACTTTTGCATATCCAATATAGAAAGTACAACACAAAATTGCCTGGTAAACCAACGGCAGCTGGAGGTGAGACGCGGGGGCCGCTGCGTGGCGGGGGAGGGTCACGTAACAGGCTCGGCTTACTTTGTAACACTGATGGACGGAGAAGCGGAAATAAACGGTAGAAAAAAGACGTAGTTGACAAAGGTAAAGTATACCGTTCACGTCATCTAGAGTGAAATTGATCAAGAGGAAATGATCAGAATGAGATGTCAGATTGAGTTTAGAGTATAAGAACTTAGTTTGCTGTTTTGGTTGCGTAGCATCACAAAGAATGACTGAAGCGGAATTAAAGAATTTATTCTAGTGTCTATAAGTATTGAAAAAACACAAAAATCCTTATATAGTGGAAAAATTGAACTGATGTAGAAGAGTTGATGGATGGCTCTTTAACAATGGGTGTATCATGAAGCGCTTGAGGTCACATACACTAACTGACTCAGTAATAACTAAAAATTGAAATAATAACGAACAACAAATGATCAAACTACTTATATGACAGAGTTACCGTACAGCGCCGTCTCTTATTAGGAAGATGTCTCTTCTTGGCCTTACCTGTGAAAGAGAAAAAAATAATTAGTAAAATATATCAATAACATCTTCATTGATAAAAAAAAAACACACACACACACACACAAAATATAGGTAAAAGGAGAGACAGAAGGAGAGACGGGGACGCGGGGTGGGGGGTATTAAGGAGTGGAAAGTACTGCTCTATAAAATGTGAGGTTTCAAGAGAAGGCAGTAAGTCTGAGCAGAAATCATTATTAGTAAAGTAATTAGTAAGATGGAGACACATACGAAGCCTGGGATTTAGTAATGAAAATTCCAGGAACTCAAAGGCGCTGCAGTTCATAAAAAAAAAAATCAACTGAGAAAAACATGGCAGACCTGATTTAGAGCTGATGTGTCTATTTCAGAAAGACAAATTATTTCTGGGTATAGAATGAACATAGTTTTATATGCCGAAAGTACAGCCATGGAAGCGCCCGAGCGAATTTACTGAAGGAACTGCTCTGTGTTGTGGCTGTTAGGGCGAACAACAAACCGTTGCGTAGATCGTTCGGCTGTCATTGACCACGCGATCTGTTAACAGACTACAAGAAATCCGCCTTAGCCTAACGGATGGTGACCTATCGCCGCTAAAATAGTAACCTGTCGCTGCAAAACAATGACCTGTCGCCGCTGGGAATAGTAACCTATCACCGTTAAGGATGGTAACCTATCGTGCTAAAATGCCCTCGCCGAATTTACTTCAGGGTTGTTGTAGTTGTTTTCTGGTAATAACACTTATTTCCACATGAAAAATAATTATGTTCCACCCAGAAATTAATAGTTTCTGAAATAAACTACTCAGGTCTGCTTAATATTATAAAGAAAAACCTTCGTGAGGATAAAATTTAGCAGAAAGGAAGATAAAAAAACAAGGAAGGGGGGAGGGTGTGGAGGTGGTTACGTGCACATCCCCCTCATTCAGCACGATATTAACAAGTGACATATAGTGGAGTAGAGTTTCACATCATCAATAATATGGCTCCAAACATCGTATGAGATCGTTTATGTGTGTCTATAAAACAGGGGAGGCGGGCAAACAAAGGGAGGGAGGGGACGAGGAAGGAGAGGGAGAGAGAGAGAGGACGGAGAGGTATCGTAAATCACACGTTCGGCCTACCTGGATTAATTAAATAACGACAGGTGATTAATAACAGCCAGAAACTTTGGTGGAGGGTGAAACGTACTCAGGCTTTGACCATTAAAAGCTGGTTATAACGGCTGGGACGCGATGACTCTTCGACTATTATATTTGGAGTGAGTTCCTTGTCTGGGTGGCTGAGTGTGGCGGAGGTGGATGAGAGTATGGTCGGCTGGGTGGGTGAACTGGTGGGTGCTTCCCTTACTGGTAGCCTTTCTATTCCTCAACCGACAACAATGAAAAAAATGTTAAGATAGACTAATAATGGTAATGATATTATGACAATGATGATGATGATACAAGAAGGAAAGACGAAGAACTTCTAACTCTGCTGCTACTACTACTACTACCACTACTACTTCTACTACTACTACTACTACAACTACTATCACCACCACTACTACTGCTACTACTACTACTACTACTACTGCTACTACTACTACTACTGCTACTACTACTACTGCTACTACTACTACTACTACTACTTCTACTACGACTACGACTACTATATACTACTACTACTATTATTACTATCACTACTACCACTACTATTACTATAACCACTACTACTATCACTACTACTACTACTACTACTATTACTGCTGCTGCTGCTGCTTCTAATAATAATAATAATAATAATATAATAGTAATAATAATAAAAAGAATACCATCAACAATAATAATAACATCACTAAGTAACATATACATTTTTTCGCTCGCCCGACGCCGGCAAACACGCAAGAAGATAAAACATAAATAAATAACGAGCATAAGCTGCCTAAACATAATAACACCGCCGCCTGCGCTCGCCCGGCCATGAAGGAACACGAACGAGGAAGGTAAATATTTCATGTTTGTAATATCAAGATGAAAGGTTCCATGTTGATGCGGGCGCAGATTTTCACTGGAAACAGGAAGCAATGCAAAACCATATGTTAGTATATATGTACGTGTGGACTATGTATGCGTGTGTATGTGTACGTATGTATGTATGTATGCATGTATGTATATAAGTATGTATGTAGGTAGGTGTGTAGGTAGTGGGTATATATGCATTGTGATGGCGTGATCCTTCATCAGAGTAAAGTCCTTGGCGGCCTCTACCTCCCCGAGCCCATTTACACATTCCCTCCACCTTCTCATCTCTTTTCCTACTATTTCTTAGATAAAACATGTCAGGTTACCTTTGATGTAGTAATAGTTGTAGCAGTAATTGTAGTAGTAGTAGCCGTAGTAGTAGTAGTAGAACGGAATGATGACAAAAGTAGTCTTTCACCACATAAAGCGGCAGGTAGGCTAACTCGGAAAGCATAATATTGTGAGGTATTTGGACGTGTACAAGTAACCGACGGAAAACAGGAAGATCGAGTCCGTTCTCACCGGACTTACCCGGCCTCGGCGCACCAATCAGGGAGGGGAGTGAAAATGACAAAGAAGGTAATGAGGATTTGGAAGAAACAATGAAGAAAATAACATTCATTTTTTTTCAATAATTATGAGACCATATTGCCAAAGTAGGGTCCACAAATATTGGTGAAATAGCAACTGGCCATTTTGAAAAAAAGTACAAGACAGTTATGAACACGTTTTTCAAGGAAGAGATAATTAATTAAGTTGATTTAATTCTGACTGGAAATCAGGACGCAGTAAATGCTTTAGCAATACAAAATAAACACTAAATCCTACAACAACCGATCAGTTTTGTAAAGTCGGCTTAAATCCAAGAAAAGAAACCTACAAGTTCACAAATAAGAAACCCCAAGATTCTTCCCAATATTCGGGGAGAAGACTGAAAAATTTAGTCTAAATAAATTTGAGCATTGTCTCCAATCAACTCAAGTTAAAGGAGATATTAAGGAAGCAAACGACTAATCAACTAATAGTATTTTATAGAAGCAGCACAAGAAAAGGCCAAAAGGCACCTGAGAACAGCAGAAGTAGGTTAAACTAACAAAGGAAAACGTTGCGAGAGTTCTTTGTCCTGCGTTGAATTAGTAATGGATGAAGATACATGTATGATTGTACCACTGCAGGTGTATGTATATGAATGCTCCTGTTTACATATACAAGAGTGTGTGTATAAAAGAGAGCATGTATGAGAGAGAGAGAGAGAGATAGAGAGAGAGAGAGAGAGAGAGAGAGAGAGAGAGAGAGAGAGAGAGAGAGAGAGAGAGAGAGAGAGAGAGAGAGAGAGAGAGAGAGAGAGAGAGAGAGAGAGAGAGAGAGAGAGAGAGAGAGAGAGAGAGAGAGAGAGAGAGAGAGAGAGAGAGAGAGAGAGAGAGAGAGAGAGAGATAGAGAGAGAATAAATAGATATAGATTAATCGAAGTAGATGATACCTAAATGAATATGTATCTATCTCTTTATCTATCTGTCTATGTCTACTTATTTATAATTCGAACATACAAACTGAATAGTAAGGAACAAAGAGGTAACAAAGCCGATGGAACAGATGTCACAAGGGTAATTTCCAGTCAGCGGAGAGAAAGGGTTTTATGTGGAAGTGTTGCGTTATATCAGTAGAAGCGCCGGGCATGTTATTTTCGGAGCGCTAAGTAGACAGGCAGCGAAGCAGAGAAACAGGCAAGGAAAGCAGTCAGTCAGGCAAGCATGCAGGCTAGGCAGGCAGATCGGCTTTAAAGGCTTCACCACCGCTTCCACCATCACCACCACCACCGCCGCTACCACTCACGGGGCACGCTAACCTTTCCTTCCTTGCCTTCCTTCCACCTAGCCGCTTTACGCACGACTTAACTGCACATAAGTCTGTCTAGCATCATTCAGACCTGACGGCAGAGGATTCCGTAAATTCAATTACTCCCAGCACGTTTCCCTTGTACGTCTCACGGGCAGGCCGCGCCACCCAATGCAACGCTGCTCCACGCCACGCTACGCCACGCCACGCCAGGCTGCATCAAACACCACACTAACTCGCCATGCCATACCAAGTCAGGTCAAGGCATGTCATTCCACACACAGAGCATACCACGCCACGCCATTCCAAGTTACGCCATGCTAGTCAACGCTGGTCCACGCCACGATAGTCCACGGGGATTCTAGCATAGGCACGCAACGTCAGGCAGAGCTCGCTACCCCTCGCCGCGAAATCCCTGGTCATTACCCTTATCACTTAGCATACAGGCGAGGCAAACAAAGCCGGGGCCATATTGAACATTCCCGGGGCACAAGCACGTACGGAGGGGGCCTGGGGCATAGCGGCGCAGCGTCCGTAACAGGAATTTAATTATAACACACTCACCAGGTGTCTATGATTAAAATGTTATTCACGCCATAGGTAATTGCCTAATTAAACTCCGTGTGAGCGGTGAGTGCTTGCGACGGCTGCTGCTGCTGCTGGTGGGGGGTGGGATTCTGGGGCTCCTGGTGCTGCTTTGTTTGCCGCACATCAAAAGTGTCAGTAGCTGATGAACTTACGCACACACACACACACACACACACACACACACACACACACACACAATCCCCCAAACACACAAAAAAACACACACACATACGCACACACACACACACATACACACACACACACACAATCCCCCAAACACACAAAAAAAACACACACACATAAATATACATATACAGAGGTGGATTAAAAAAATATATATAGTTAAAATAGATGAAAAAAAAAATAGGGTGATGGATACATATTGATACGTTTATTCACATTACTTAACAGTTTAAGGATGTAGACACAAATAAGAATACTTTCACTTAGATCATACGTTGCAGAAGAAATAATGAATAAAAGCATAGCTGGAGAAGGACGTACATAAACATTAATGAACACACGCACAGAAGGACGAAAAAACAACAACACACACACACACGAAAAAAACATTCATAATCCAAATCTGACAAACTGACTCTCCACTTTTCCTTCGTATCACTTCACCGGCTCCGGCGCTCTCTTACCTTCGTCACCTACTCCTGACACGCTCTCGGAAACTCATTAACCGGCTCACAGCACCGAGAGGAGAAAAAGAGCGGAAAAACCGTATAGAAAACAACGCGAAGACCTTACGGGCGGAGCTGAAACCTAATACGCTGAACGTGCACACTTGTTTGTTGCCCGACTCGTA
>NC_066511.1:27942671-27945171 GCF_024679095.1 Eriocheir sinensis
TCCATTATCGTAAATCGGCTTCCCTCTCCTTTCAACAGGTTTGCAGGTCTTAAACTTGACAGATCTGGAAATAAAGGACGTTGATGATAAGGCCGAACCAATCATATATCGCAGATGTTCGTGATTTCTTACTCTAAAGTCTAAACCTTAAACCCGTAGAGTATCTTCCAATGAACCCGAGAAACGTTTAAAACTCAGCTAAGATCTGTCATTTGAGTCAAGGTTCTGTCAATGACACACACGACGTATCGGGACCTCAGGCGGCAGCGCTCGGGGAGGGTAAAGCATTGGGAGTCTTGGTAAACTTCCTCCAAAATGTCGAGAGCAAATTTAGATTATTTACGTGTTTGTGCATTGAGGCGACGAAATCTCACCGGAAATGGTAAGAAGGTTGGGATGGATTCGTGGAAAGGGGAAGGAGATATAGAAGGGAAGGGAGGGGAGAGGAGAGAGGGACTTTTATGATGGCAGAGGAGGAGGAAAAGAAGACCGAGAGGAAAGGCAAATGGCAAGAAGCTTTATAATACCTCGAAAAAGTGTTCGGTTAAAAAGCGGCATTAAGGTTTTTGGGTCTATCCATCATCCTACTCCGCCGTCTCTCTTTCGTTTCCTTTTTCCTGCCACTTAAATGTGTCTCGAGTGATGGTGTGCCTGAAACGAGTATTAAGTTTCCAGCACAACGGGCCATCAGCCATCCCCCTCTGGCGGGGGAAACGGGGTACAAAAGGAGCATGCGCGCGCGCGCCTGAAAAAAAAGAGAGAGAGAGAGAGAGAGAGAGAGAGAGAGAGAGAGAGAGAGAGAGAGAGAGAGAGAGAGAGAGAGAGAGAGAGAGAGAGAGAGAGAGAGAGAGAGAGAGAGAGAGAGAGAGAGAGATGTAAATAATTGTATAAAATAGAAATGTATTCCTGGCAGAGGCTTTCAAATAGCTCCCCACCGGACGGGGGAACTTTTGCTTAAAAAAAAAATACTGCCATGTACTAATGTACTAAACATGTGTTTAAATAAAAAAGAGAAAATTTTGACCAAGAAGGGTGCACGGACGGAAGCAAAGATTTTAAAGGACAAAAGGAAGAACTCTATCGGGTCAAAAAGCCTTCTGAGGATTCGGGCCAGAAGGGGCACAGCCAACATAATCCTAAAGTCAGACACTGTGAAATCAGAGGGAGGGTAAGTTGGAGGAATATGCCTTGAATCGTCTAGAGCTTATTTTTCATAAATGTTTCAACAAAAAGTTCAACTTTAGAGATAGATGTGACATCTGTAGTGCCATCAGGATTAAGGAGAGGAAGTATAGATGAAGCAAAATAGTTGAATATATTTTTGGCTATATGCCAGAGGTCTCATGAAGAATTGGTGTAATGAAGATCGTTATAAGTATTATTGGTACGATGTTTTAGTAAGTTGCAGGAGATAATTTGGCTTGATTCGCGGCAAAGTTTATAGAAACTTCTTGGGAGGAGTTTGAAGATTCATATACCTTTTGTGGGCTTCCTTTCTCTTTAACAGCACAAGAACAAGCGTACTTAAACTAGCACTTTATAGCATGAGTAGAAAAAAAATTCAAATGTGTCTTCATCCCAGAGACAATCCCGATGAGCCTCTAACTTGGACGACGCAATGCTGCCTCTTTCTTATATCGATATTTTCATCCTGACTGCTTTTTTGAACTTGCTATTATGCCTCCACCACACCCGCGGCCCCTATGCACAGGGCCTTTTGCTCTAGTTCATCCCTATGGTAACCAAATTCCTTAGAGTTAACCAGACTTATCACATTTACATTCCTTTCCCTGGTAAACTCTGGAACTGCCTTCCTGTATAAGTATTTCCTCCTGCCTACAGCTTAAACACTTTCAAGAAAAGAGTATCAAGACACCTCTCCAAATGACTCTGGGCTCTGTTTGGAATGTTTCTAACAAACACTATTTGCTGGCGCAGCGCCTGCGGGCTGGGATCATTTCTGGTCCCCTACCAAACAGGGACTCTAATGCTGTTTTTTCTATTATTCATCATTCTATAGTAATAATTCTGAAATAAAGTTTTGAGGAAATTGTGTGTGTCATATGCATGCACTCGGTGTGGAAAGTAAGATAAATTGTATTTTAGAGCAAACTGAGGTATTCTAGTGTCAATTGAGATAAAAAGGGAACGCAAAGTGAGGACAGGGAGTGTCTTTGAAGCTTGCAGCCCCCCAACCTCGCCTCTAGTATGTTACATCCGGAGCGGCAAGTCTGAGACAAACGGAGCCGCGGCGGGAGGTGAAGCAAGCAGCGAAGAGTCATTACGTTCAAAGGAAAAGTTTCCAAGAAAACAACCCAGACCAGCCATGAAGAGACCAAACAAGACCTTCGCAGACCATCCCGGCCCGGAGCAGACCAGCCAAGCAAACACCCCGCCGAGCCATGAGACGGACTGGCCTAGACTTCCTACAGAGTTCAAAAGTAAGTGTCTCCCCGTCGCCTCCTCGCACCGGTAACTTAATTACAAAGACTTGTCTTCT